>NC_133289.1:307500-495995 GCF_005239225.2 Populus alba
CCAGAGGAAATTCGCAAAGAACACAAGGGATTTCGCGAGTGGAATTTCATCTCAAGTCGACGAGACCACCAAACCATACTTGCAGTACTTCATCTTCATCCTTCCTGGTCCCATAATGAGTACGTCGACGCATGAAGTACCGTAGGTTGATAGAGTTGACTTTTTTTGTAGATTCTGATAGATGGAAGAGACCCTCAGGCTATGGACAATGAAGGACAGCCTCTGCCAACTTTGGTATATTTGGCTCGTGAAAAGAGACCTCAATATCCTCACAATTTTAAAGCAGGAGCCATGAATGCACTGGTAAACAGTCCATAAATAGTGTTCTATCAAGCCATAACTTAAAAAGTATTTGGTTACTGTCATAAGACAGAAGAGACACAGACGGGACAATGAAGACAAAGAATACATGTTCTCTTGCACTTCCAAAAATGTTCTAAAAATAAATATATTTTATGCATTTATCTTCGTCTATTTATCTGTAACATTGCAGGCATAAAAACTAACCGTGCTTGACAATATTGCTTAACTAGATAAGGGTGTCTTCGAGGATAAGCAACAGTCCGATTATCCTCAACGTTGACTGTGACATGTACTCGAATAATTCATACTCGGTAAGAGATGCACTATGTTTTTTCATGGATGAAGAGAAGGGTCGTGAGATTGGATATATACAGTATCCACAGGCGTTTGAGAACATCACAAAGAATGATATTTACTGCAATTCATTGAATATAGAAATGGAGGTATGCATTTGTCAAGCACTCCTGATTTGTTAAATAGTTGAATGAGGAAATATACACTAACAAAGGTTCTATGGATTCTGTGCTGCTATCCATAACTGGCTATCTAGGTGGACTTTCCAGGATTAGATGGGAATGGAGGGCCTCTATATATCGGTAGCGGGTGCTTTCACAGGCGAGAGGCTCTTTGTGGGAGGAGGTACAGTAATGAAAATAAGGTAGACTGGAAGGAAGGGAATGGTAGGAAGGTTAAAGAAAGTGCTGGAGTCCTGGAAGAAGTATGCAGAATTCTTGCTAGTTGTACCTACGAAGCGAATACCGAATGGGGAAAGGAGGTATCTCTCTCTCTCTCAAACACAAGCATGCACTCACGAAGAACACTCTTGCATGCACAAATTAATGGCAATGACTAAAGTTGCAATTTCACAGATGGGTTTGATATATGGTTGTCTAGTGGAGGATGTAATCACAGGACTCTCTGTACAATGTAAAGGTTGGAGATCTATGTACTTCATTCCTGAAAGAAAGGGTTTCTTGGGACTTGCTCCTACAACACTGTTGCAGACATTGGTTCAGCACAAGAGATGGTCTGAAGGTGAGTTTCAAATTTTGATAACAAGGCACAGCCCCTTCCTGTTAGGACACAAAAGGATACCCCTAAAACTTCAACTTTCATACTGTATCTACTTGCTATGGGCTACCAGCTGGTTCGCTGTGCTGTACTATCTTGTTGTGCCGCCCCTTTGCCTGCTCAGGGGCATCTCCTTATTTCCGCAGGTATGAACCTTTCAATTCATCAGCTAAAACAATTGATCCTCTTATCTTAGCCAAGATAAATTTCATCAATAAACCAAGCTTAAGGATACAGAAAATTTCAATCCACATATCACGGTGCATAGTCACCCTGCTCCTCATTGTCATCCTTGAATCTTTCACACTATTATCACCATCGTCATCTTTATCTATTCTTAACATGTCATGATTTTCTAAATTTTCCACTCAACTACTTGCTGAATCATCTTGCTCTTTCAGTTATCAAGCCCCTGGATCCAATCATTCGCATATGCCATCTTTGCCAACCGTGCATATGGCCTCGTAGAATTTGTTTGGAGTGGTGGCACAATTCAAGGTTGGTGGAACGGTCAAAGAATTTGGGTGTTCAAAAGAACAACTTCCCACTTATTTGGCTTCTTTGACGCTATCAGAAAGTTGTTAGGATTCAGCACCTCTACCTTTGTGATCACCGCAAAGGTGGCTGAAGCGGATGTTTCCGAGAGATATGAGGAAGAAAAAATGGAGTTTGGTGTTTCATCACCAATGTTTAACATTTTAGCAACACTGGCACTGCTCAACATGTTCGGTTTTGTTGGTGGTATAAAAATGCTGATTATGGATGTTGAAAGTAAGGTTCTTGACCTATTGGCGTTGCAGATAATTCTATGTGGGCTTTTAGTTTTGATCAATCTACCAATATACCAAGGACTCTTCTTTCGAAAGGACAGCGGCAGGATGCCCACTTCAGTAACATACAAGTCAATTATTGTTTCGCTCTTGGCTTGTTCAGTAGCCTTGTACTAAAAACAGTGTACCCTTCTTTAAAACCAAGTATAAACTGCTCGACTATGCATTTGTAGAACTATGACAACATACATAGTTTTTACACACAAATAAAAGCTTACCAAGTAGTAATTTCATAGAGAAATTTCCATATGGTTGAGAATGCATGCATGGCAGCATTGAAACACATTCGTTTACCACATGTTTGGGTAGGGGTTTCAATAAACAAACACCAATGATATATAGCATTTTAACTGAAAGACTTAAGATAAACAAACTCATTTATTTATCTTTGTAAGATTTTGATACACCTTCCATTATTCAAGTGAAGTTACATTGGAAAGAAAAAGTTCTGAATTGCACAACAGTATGATGATGTGAGATGAACAAAATCTATGTCATAGCGAAGAAGGTCCAACCCTTGCAACTTGCCTACAAGATGCAAAAGTGTATTTGTGAACCACTGAAAATTCTTAATAATTCATGCCCTAGGAGGGTGGGATCACCTTTTCCATTCTGGAATCAGTGATGAACCAAAACAATTGGTCAAAGTGTTTCATGGTGCTTTATATTTAAGATACTTGATCAGAATTTGAAATGAGGTAAGAACTAAGACAAAATGATATCACGAAACTGAATAGAACATTCATTTTCCTTACCAAATGTAGAGGGCTTACATGAGTGCAAGGATATTGTTTAAATGCCTTGGAAAGCTGCAAAAGACCAGGAAGTTGAGCTGCTGCATGTTGATTATATTTCATCAATAAAAATCTCTGCTGAAAACCAAGATTTTAGGAATAAATCACTGATCATATCTGATCAGTAGTTATGCAATATTTTTGAATTTTAAATTGTTTTTGTTTCCATGTAAAACTCTAACTCTATTTAAAGAGTATTCTGAGATCAATGAAAGATATCTTCTTCTACAAATTCTGTTTTGCTGTAGCTTTGTGCTAACAAGTGTTCTGCAACTAAAGAACATAACTGTGATGTTTTGTATTAAAAAGATAGGAAATGGCAACAAAGCCCTTGGAGGCTTAAAGAGAGGGTATAAATGAATGAGGGTTAGTGTGGTAATTGAATAATAGATGATAAATATAAATAGAAAGTAAAAAGAGAAAAAAAAAAAAAAAAAGAGGGATCTGAAATTTGGAGAGAGAACCGGCAGGAGAGAAGGGAGGAAGAAGAAGAGAAAAGAGAGGAAAATAAGGGAAAAAGGAAGAGGTTGGAGAAAATAAGTAAAAGGGTAAGATTTTATGCTTTAATATGTATAATATGTTTTCTTTAGCTTTAAATTTTGGTTTTGATTAATTTTAGAGTTTTGAAAATTGTGTTTTGAGTTTATTGATGAATTAATTTGAAGGTTAGGGGTTGATTGTTGTGGGTATTTGATTATTTGGTTGATTTTGAGAGATTGAATTGAAGGATGATGATTTTGAGTTAAGATTTTGTTTGAATGATGAAATTATGTTAGAAATCAGGAGATAACAGTAGATGATCTGTTGAAATTCTGGGTTTGAGGTTGAAGATGACGAAAATTCAATTTGGTCCCTCAATTTGCAAATATTACAGTTTAGTCCCCGAACTTTGGAAATATTGCAGATTGGTCCCTAGGGCATAAATTGAGGTTATGAACAGAACTGAGGATGATTTAAGGGAAAAATTTCAGTATAATTAGGAATATATGATATTTTCAGTTTGGTCCTCCAATTTGACAAATTATGATTTGTCCCCTAAAATTTTGATAAAATCACATTTTAGACCTTGGGGCATAATTCAAGATTATGGAAAAAGATAAGGACAAATTATGGATAAATTTCAGTATGGTTATATATTTACAATTTGGTCCTCAAATTTTGGTAAAATTATGTTTTGGTCCCTAAACTTAGGAGATTAAGCCCGGTTTTATTTTATGCATTGAGATTTTTTGTTTGATTTGTTTTTTAGTATATTTCATATATTTATTGTAGGTTCTTCTAACGATCCTTAATAGGATTTTCGGGTCTTTCGTCTGACATTCCTTTAGTTCAATATTTTCCGGGTGAGTGGAATAATCTTTAATATGCATATAATATAAATAAATATGTATGTTGATTATACAATGAGTACAACTAGTAAATTTCTTGAATATTTATATATGTTGCTTTATTTTCTAAGTACTCATTTATTCTTGAATTTGCACTCGCAATCTGTTAAAGTAAATTCTATTTGATATGATATATGTTTCTTTGATGATTCTGTGAATATCTGTTATGCCTTGATATGGGACTTGTCAGTAACTCCATGCTAACGGAGAATAGTTAGCATGTGTGCACATAGTATTTTGTATACCTAGCTGGTGAGAGAGGCATCAGCTTGTGGCGACTGATCATCCCACAGTGGTCACCGACGGGTGTCATCTGGTCACCTTCGGGTGTCATCTGGTCACCTTCGGGTGTCATCTGGTCACCTACGGGTGTCATCTGATCACCTTCGGGTGTCATATGATCTCTGACATGTAATCCACTACGTTATGATAATATGTTTAGTAAGTATATGTATATGTATATCAAGATAAATCATCTTGCAAACTATTAATATCTGAAATATCTGAAATGTATATTAAATGTTATTCCCTCACTGAGTTGGTTGAACTCACCTCTCATTCTTAATATTATTTCAGGTTCTTAGTTTCTGATAGCAGTTGGACTTTGTTGAGTGTTTCCGCTTCTTCAGTTCTTGTCGGTATGCCTTGCTTGTTCGCGAGGCTTTCCTTTCAGTTTTGATTTGATGTCTTAGACACTCCACTATTACCTTGGTTTAATTAAATTTGGATTTTGACAATGTAATGAATATTATAAATTATTATTTTTGTTTTAATTACCGATGAGAAATTTTGAACTATCATTTGCTTTTATCAGTTTTGAATAATATGATATTTTTGAATATTATGAGACGCTACGTATTTTTGAATAAATTATTCTTTTGATATGTTCGTTCTGAGGCTTAGTGTAGGTGGGGTGTCCTTTCGGCACCGCTCCTGCGTTGCCAGTCACGGACCCGGGATTCGGGTCGTGACAATAACCAACAAATTGGTATTAGAGCAATAGATCTTTCTTGAGGGACTTGTGAGTTGAGAGAAACAAAAACACAAAACCAAATCAAACCACAAACACAACCAAAACACACAAAATGGATTCTGAAACAATCATCTCGCATGGTTCACCACCAATTTTCAATGGTAAAAACTATGAAACTTGGGCCATCAGAATAACTATGCATCTGGAGGCGCTAGATCTCTGGGAAGTTGTGGAAGAAAACTATGTTGTTTCTGACTTGCCTGCAAATCCAACTATAGCCCAACTGAAGATTTACAAGGAGAAGAAGACAAGAAAATCCAAGGCCAAAGCTTGCTTATATGTTGTTGTATCGAATACAATATTCACAAGAATCATGAATGTTGATTCTGCAAAAGGTATTTGGGATTATCTTAAAAAGGAATATCAAGGCAATGAAAGAACCAAAAATATGCAAGTTCTTAATTTAATTAGAGAATTTGAAATGCAAAAGATGAAGGAAACCGAAAACATCAAAGATTATGCTGACAGATTGCTAAGCATAATAAACAAAGTAAGATTGCTTGGAAAAGAATTTTCTGATGATAGAATTGTGCAGAAAATACTGGTTACTATGCTTGAAAAATATAAGTCTAAGATCTCTTCATTAGAAGAGTCAAAAGACTTAACCAGCATCTCCTTTAGAGAATTGACGAATGCACTGTAGGCACAAGAACAGAGAAGATCAATGAGACTTGAAGAATTAATGCAGGGAGCTTTTCAAGCAAGAACTCAATATCAAGGAGGAGGCAAAGACAAGAGATTCATCAAGAAGAAAAAAATTCAAACGTACAGAAACAAGGTGGAAACATTTCCACCATGTACCTACTGTAAAAAAAACAAATCATCAGCCGATCAAATATTGGTGGAGGCCAAATATCAAATGCAGAAAGTGTGGACAGACTGGACATGTTGAAAGAATCTGCAGGACACAACAACTTGAAGAAAAGGCGAATCCTGTTGCACAACAACCTGAAGAGGAGCAGCTGTTTGTTGCATCATGTTTTTCAACAGGAAATAGTTCGAATGATTCCTGGTTGATTGATAGTGGATGCACAAACCACATGACAAACAATCAGGATTTGTTTAAAGAGCTTGACAGAACAACTATTTCCAAATTTAAAATTGGAAATGGTGATCATATTGATGTCAGAGGCAAAGGAACTGTTGTCTTAAATAGTTTGTCAGGTTTGAAGTATATTTCAGATGTTTTATATGTGCCTGACATTGATTAAAACTTGCTCAGTGTTGGACAACTTATAGAAAAAGGGTTCAAAGTAATGTTTGAAGATCAATGGTGTTTGATCAAAGACAGCTTGGGCAACAATGTGTTCAGGGTAAAAATGAAATCAGAAGGTTTTACTTTAAACCTTATGGAGAAGGAGCAGAGTGTGTTTTCTGTAAAAATATGCAGTGATGAACTATGGCATAAAAGGGTTGGACACTTTCATCATGCAGGGCTTATGTATATGCAAAAGCATACTCTTGTAAAAGGAGTACCACAACTGGAGAACAGATCAACAAACTGTGTAGCATGTCAATATGGAAAGCAGGTCAGAAAACCTTTCCCTCATGCAACCTGGAGAGCATCACGAAAACTTTAGCTGATACATACAGACGTTGGAGGTCCTCTAAGTACAGCTTCACTGAATGGCAGCAAATATTATATCATCTTCATTGATGACTATTCCAGGTTCTGTTGGATTTTCTTTCTTAAATTCAAATCTGAAGTTGCTAATGTGTTCTGGAAATACAAAACATGGGTGGAAAACCAAAGTGGGTGCAAGATTCAGACACTAAGATCAGACAATGGAAAGGAGTATACCTGTGGGAGATTCCAACAATTCTGTGATGAATTCAAAATTGAACATCAGCTTACTGCACCTTACACACCTCAACAGAATGGTGTGAGTGAAAGAAAAAACAGGAGTATCATGGAAATGGCTAGATGTATGTTGCATGAAAAAGAGTTGCTAAAGAAATTATGGGCTGAAACTGCAAATACCTCAGTGTATCTACTGAACAAAATGCCAACCAGAGCTTTGCAGAAAAAAACTCCTTTTGAAGCTTGGTTTAGATACAAACCAGACCTGCAACATTTGAAAATTTTTTGTTGTGTTTGTTTTAGTCATGTACCACAGGTGAAAAGAGATAAGCTGGATAAGAAGTCAGAACCTGGAGTATTCATTGGATACAGCAGTCCATCAAAAGCTTACAAAATTTTTCAACCTCAAAATGAAAAAATTCTGGTAAGTAGAGACGTCAACTTTATGGAAGATAAGCAATGTAAGTGAGAGCAACCAGAAGAGCAGCTGGGATCATCAACAGAGAAGCAAGGATCTCCAATCTTGGAGATTGTTAATGACAACATTGACGATGAACCAGTAAGAGGTACAAGATCATTAGCTAAAATTTATGAAAGTAGCAATATTGCTATTTATGAACCTGCAGAATTTAAAGAAGCAGTAAAGAAGAATGAATGGAATGCTGCAATGCAAGAGGAACTTAGAATGATTGAAAAGACTGATACATGGGTGCTGATGGACAAACCTTTACACAAGAAGGCCATAGGAGTAAAATGGGTTTATAGAACCAAACAAAATGCAGATGGTTCTATAAACAAATACAAAGCCAGATTAGTTGTGAAGGGTTATGCTCAAGTGTTCGGTGTGGATTTTTCAGAAACGTTTGCATCAGTAGCACGTTTGGACACAATCAAATTACTACTTGCAGTTGCAGCACAAAAGAATTGGAAAGTTTATCAGCTAAATGTAAAATCTGCATTTCTGAATGGATATCTGCAGGAGGAGATTTACATAGAGCAATCAAGAGGCTTTGAAGTCAGGGGACAAGAGGAGAAGGTCTACCTGCTAAAAAAGGCTTTCTATGGCCTCAAACAAGCTCCTAGAGCATGGTATAGTAGAATTGATGATCATCTACATAAACTTGGCTTTGTTAAAAGTTTAAGTGAGGCAACTTTGTATGTAAAAGGAGTTGATTCAAACTTAATTATTGTATCTGTTTATGTTGATGACTTACTTGTAACAGGGAGTAATAAGACACAAATTGAAGAATTCAAGGCAGAGATGCTTGATGTATTTGAGATGACAGATCTCGGGTTGATGTCTTACTTCCTTGGACTGGAGGTGAAACAAAGTGATGAAGGAATCTTTATATGTCAACAGAAATATGCTAAAGAGATACTGAAGAAATTTCACATGGAAAGTTGTAAGAGCACAAGCACACCAATGAATTTGAAGGAGAAATTCAGCAAGAATGATGGAACAAACAAAGCTGATGAAGGTCAATACAGAAGTTTAATTGGATGTTTAATGTATCTTACAGCTACAAGATCAGACATTACATTTGTTGTGAGCTTGCTGTCACGTTTTATGCATTGTGCAAGTGAAATGCATCTACAAGCTTTAAAAAGGATACTAAGATACATCAAAGGTACATTAAGCTATGGAATAAAGTACTCTCATCTTCATAAACTTATGCTGCATGGATACTTTGATAGTGACTGGGCAGGTTCTGTAGATGACATGAAAAGCACTTCAGGTTACTTTTTCAGCTTTGGATCATGTATGTTTTCTTGGTGTTCAAAGAAGCAAGATAATGTAACTTAAAGCACAACTGAAGTTGAATATGCAGCAAATACTGCTGTTGTCAATCAAGCTATTTGGATAAGGAAAATTCTTGCTGATCTGCATATGAATCAACTGGAACTAACAAAGATTTATGTTGACAATCAAGCTGCAATTTCTATTGCAAACAATCCAGTGTTTTATGGCAGAACTAAGCATTTTAAAATTAAGTTATATTTTCTAAGAGAAGCGCAAAAGGAAGAAGAAGTTATTCTGCTATATTGTAGAACTAATGATCAGATTGCAGATGTTCTAACAAAAGCCCTTCCAAAAGCAAGTTTTGAAGATTTACGAAGAAAGCTTGGTATCTGTTGCTGTTAAGACAAAGAGGAGTATTGTTTAAATGCCTTAGAAAGTTGCAGAAGACCAGGAAGCTGAGCTGCTGTATGTTGATTATATTTCGTCAATAAAGATCTCTACTAAAGACCAAGATTTTAGGAATAAATCACTGATCATATCTGATCAGTAGTTATGCAATATTTTTGAATTGTTTTTGTTTCCATGTAAAACTCTAACTCTATTTAAAGAGTATTCTGAGATCAATGAAAGATATCTTCTTCTACAAATTCTGTTTTGCTGTAGCTTTGTGCTAACAAGTGTTCTGCAACTAAAGAACATAACCAACAAAGGACCAGGGCAGATGCCCCTCCTCCCCCATTGCAGATGCCACCAACTCCATACTTCCCGTTCTTATGTTTTAGTGCCTGCAATATAATTGCACACCTTAATTTGGATTGTGAATGAACGAAACAAAAGGTATGTAAAAGGAATCAATTTTAATGCATCTTCAACCCATTCAAGCAACTGGCTTCCCCTCCGAAATGGTTTCAGACACTGGGCAGGTAAACAGAGTTAAGAAAAAAAAATCTCTAGACAGAAGAAAATTAGAGACTAACTTTGTAGCCTACAGAAAATCCAAACATACACAAGTGTGGGTTGAGAGAGAGATAGATTACACAACAGTGTTCAGAGAGGCCATAAGGAAAAAAACAAACCCAGAGCAAATATGAATAAGCCACTATATAAGTTACCCCTAACAACGTGACCAAGATACGAGCCCCACTGCACCCTAGTGGATGTCCCAAAGATACAGCTCCACCGTGAGCCTTAACTTTTTGCTGCATTCATAACCATCACAATAATTCAGCAAAAAGAAAATAAATGATGAATAACTGAATAGAACATCCAAAATAGTCCCCAAATTTAGAACTAGAATGCACTGATAAATAAGCAATAAAGGTGGAATTAGTTTATAACTCACAGGATTAAGACCAAGCAATTTTTGATTGGCAAGAGCCACAACCTGCAGAGAAGGTAGCAACATGTAACTAGCAAATAGCTACTTCAATAAGACAATGGTGGTATGAAGGTGAAGGAATGGCTACTTACAGAAAAGGCTTCATTTATTTCACAGAAATCAATCTGAGAAGCCTCCAAACCAGCGTTTGAAATAGCTTTTGGTATTGCAAGGGCTGGTGCAGTTGTAAATAACTCGGGGGCCTGCCAAGATAATGTTATTTCAGCACTACCTTATTTGAAGTTGTGCTCTGCCAAGCCCAAGAAAACACAAACATTCTTTAAACTACCTGAGCAGCATCAGCATATCCTCTTATCTTCGCAATTACTTGCAACCCGAGCTTTAATGCCTTCTCCCCACTCATTGGCACTAGTGCAGCAGCACCATCACTGTTAATCATAACATCACCAACCAATAATGAAATGAAAAAAGAAGTGCTTTGACACCAAAATGATCATGGGTACATAATTGATTCCATTATGCATGGGTGATGAACTTAAAACATGTGGCCATTGATTTTTCTGAGAAGGTAAAAGGCATATAAACCTAAACCAGCTTTGGCTAGCAATGTTTTATTACATAAAAAAGAGTCAGCTAGCACTTGAGTTGATGTTCTATAGTTATAGTGGGCGAAGGATTTCATTCGTGGGTGAGTTCTAGTTTAGGAAGCCAGACGCATTCATAATTTTCATGGTAAATTATGCTAATCTTGATGCATCTACAATGATCTAAAACAATTCTCCAAGGACAAGGGCGTGAGAGAGAACCTTATGCTAGAAGCATTGCCAGCAGTAACAGAGCCACCATTCTCCTTGAAACTCGGTCTAAGCTTCCTAAGTTTTGCAGCATCAAACTAGGAAGAGACATGTGAAAAGAGAGAAACAGAATAAATTGGCTTTTCATTTGAAACAAAATTTTTAACTTGATAACTGGTATCTTCATTTTGGAAATGATTGAAATGGATGGTACAATAGGTAACTATCTATAATATCTGGAAAAACTGAAGCTGATAGCCTTCATGAGCTCAATGCAACAAGAAATAAAGCCAAATACTTGTGTTTGTTCTTTACATATTACTACAGCACTGCTGGGATCAAATTTACAAACACGTAAAGGCAAATATCTTCATTCTGAAAAGAGAATTGGCTCATCTTACAAAAAACAATTGGACTTGAACACTCCCATCTAGAATCTATTTTGGTATTCAATTGAGAAGAAAAACATGCATAAAATCTAAGCTAGATGTGCAACCACTCTATTTACCTTTCCCAATCCATCATCTTTGTCAACAATGGTGGACGGCTTCCCTCTTCCCCCAGAAACTTCAACCTGCATGTAGAATCAATTAATGTTTGGCATATAAAGAAAGCAGATTGAGACAGATCATATCAGAATTAAGAATCACACCGGAACTACTTCCCAGGAAAAGTGACCACTATTTTGCACAGCAATCCCACGCTCAAAACTTTGAATAGCATAAGAATCCTGTAATAAAGCATTGATAGAAACAGCCAAAACATTAACAAACTCAAAGGGTGAAACATACATCTACTAAATCATAATAAAAATTCTCGTTTTGAAAACTGTGTTGTTTGGATACATGTGACAATGGAGGAGTTCTGACATCACCAAATAAAAAAGTTCAAATGTGAAAAAAGAGGATTTAAGTGGCATACTTGTAGGGTGAAAAACACAAGAAAATTTTAAGCATGCAGAATGCTATACTACTAGTATACCTGATCATCCCTTGTTATACTAATCTGATCTGCACATATTTCTGCACAAACTCCCATTCCAAAGTCATTATAAACATCCCACAGCCCATCTTTCATCATGCCATCAACAATAGTATCATGTCCTAATCGAGACCCTTTTCTGTTTAGAAATTAGGGTAAGAATGAATAACGAGATATTCTAACCATCAGGTAGACATGGACAAATACAAACGTTAATAAACAACTGATTGGATTAGCAATAGCAACAACCAAGCAGCAAGCAGCAAACATAATCAATGCAAAGTATTGGACATGTAGCTTGCTCAACAAAACAAAATTTTTACGTTACAGAGGATTTGGTTTCATATAAAGTATCAAAACAGTAGACTTGATGTAATGTTTTGAATTAATGAAATAGGAAATTACAACAAAGCCCTTGGAGGCTTAAAGAGTAAGTATATTAAAATGAGGGGTATAGTTGTAATTGGACAAATAGTTGATATATAAATAGAAAAAAGAAAGATCTGAAAATTTTGAGAGAGAATCGGCAGGAGAGAAGGGAGGAAGAAGAAGAAGAGAAAAGAGGGGAAAATAAGGGAAAAAGAAAAGGAGTTGAGGAAATAAGTTAAAAAAGGTAAGATTTAGGTTGTTTAATGTGTATAATATGTTAATTAAGCTTTAATTTCAGTTTTGATGAATGTTAGGGTTTTGAGAATTTGTGTTTTGGTTTAAATTGATGAATTAAATTGAATGATGGAGGTTGATTGTTGTGTTTAATTGATGATTTAGTTGATTATGGAAGATTGTGATGATTTTGAGTTATGAATTGTGTAAATGGTGAAATTTGAGTTAGAAATCAGGGGAGAACAGTGGGGTTCCTGTTAAAATTCTGGAATGGAGGTTGAAGATGACAAATTCAATCTGGTCCCTCAATTTCCGAAAATTACAGTTTAGTCCCCGAACTTTGGAAAATTACAGATTGGTCCCTGGAGCATATTCCGAGATTCTGAACAGAATAACATATGAATTATGGGTAGAATTACTGTATAGATAAGATAATTTAACACTTTCAATTTGGTCCTCCAATTTAACAAAAATTACAATTTGACCCTAAAAATTTGGTAAAATTCCAGAATGGTCCCTGGAGCATAATGATACATCCTGGACAGAATTGAGGATTAATTAAGGTCAGAATTTCAGTATATTCATGGATTTATGACAAATTTCAGTTTGGTCCTCCATTTGACAAAAGTTACAATTTGGCCCTAAAAATATGGAAAAATTCCAGATTAGTCCCTAGCTGTAATCCTAGATTTTTCAGATTATTTTGATGAATAATTAAGGCTTATTTAGTGAATTATTACCAATTTTATTAGTTGTTTTTATTATGGATTAGATTTCGGGAAAACCGTTAGATTTTGGGTTTTTAAGAAAATTGACTAGTTAGTTCAAAAACATATAGGATTACGGAATACACACTTAGTTAAGTATATTAAATAGGTTATATGTTCTTTTAAGTCATTCTTGAATATGTCTCCTTTGTATTCAGATAATCCTGATATTCTACCGGCGGGACGTCAGTAGGATTTTCTTCGGTGTTTGCTTTTGAGTGATGTTGCTTTTGAGTCAGGTGAGTGAATAATTTTCCATATGCATGAGAAATAGTATAAATATTTGATTTGTTAATATGAATTGAGTCATGCTTATGCTGATTATTATCCTTGTTATGATAAAGCATGATCAATTATTGAATTTGAATTCTTGATATGAACCAACATATATTTTGAATTGACTTCTGAATTGATAGCTCCTCATTTGATTGATGTAATGAGTTGAGCTTTGAGATACGAATATGTTTGTTTGATTACGATTATGAACCTATGGTATGTCAGTCAGAATACCTATGCTAACAGGGTAGTGTTAGTCTTTGTGCACATCGTATTTGAACCCTAGTTGGTCGGGGGAGTCACCAACCTGTGTGGACTGATCATCCCACAGTACGGAGCCTCATGCTCATTGCATTTTGATTTTCTGACGAGCTTTACCATATAATCTTCTTGTTATGACCTATTTGAGAAACCTTCCAATAAGAACCTAGAGCCATAATTGTATATATATTCTCATTGTTGTATTACCTCGTGTGTGTATATTGAACGTTATCTACTTACTAAGTTGTTGAACTTACCCTCTCATTATTTATCCTTTTCAGGCTTTTAGTTTGATAGCAGGTCACTTTTGTTGAATCTTCTGAACCTGCTTTTTTGTTGTAAATTGTACCTTCCTTTTATGTCAAGTTAGTGCTCCAAAACTATGAATATATATGAACTCTTGTATTAAGACAATCGAATTATATTATAAAGTTAGTTTTGTTGTAACTGCTGCGTTGAACAACTCTGATTGAGTTTTGAAGGATAAGTTTGTATGTAAGTTTGGGTTCGCATAGGTACGGAACCTTGGAGGGGAACCTTGCCTATGTGCCGGTCATGGATCCGGGATTCGGGTCGTGACACTTGAAGTTCCAAAAGATGATCTTGGAGTACGAAATAACCAGACTTGATCCCACCTAACTAAGTTCACTCCCAATCAGAACACAATTGAAAGCACTATCGTAGCTCAATTACCACTAGTAACTTGCCATTTTCCTCTTATCAAAATATGAAAACTTACCTTTTATAAGAAACCCTCTAAATTCACAAGCACAACCCTTCTCACATGACCATGACTATTGAAAATCACAAAAGCGGCAAAACAACATGATCCAAAGTCCAACGAGTGACACAAAACCAAACCTTGCATCTGCTAGATACTAAGGAGCATTAGACATGCTTTCCATCCCACCAGCCACAACAACATCATTGATACCCAATTGTATTGTCTGTGCTGCAAGCATAGTTGCTGAGAACCAAAAAAGGACATGATCAAACAACAAACTCATGGAAACTAGCAATCTTCCCAAATTATCAATTGATCACCAGAAGGTGAAAAAAATACCAAACCTCTAGCACGTAAAGAATCTTACCTTTCATCCCAGAAGCACAAACTTTATTGATAGTAGTGCAAATGACTGAATTAGGAATACCAGCACCTAAAGCAGCTTGTCTAGCAGGAGCTTGTCCTAAATTAGCACTAAGAACATTGCCAAAGAACACTTCTTGCACAAGCGATGGATCAATGTTTGCCCTTTGAAGAGCACCTAGTAACCCATAACAGAAGTAAAATTCACACCAAGTTTGATAGTAGAAATCATTGAACATCAAACTAACGATTCATATATCACTAAAAGATGAGAAATTTTTACATTGAATAGCAATGGAACCAAGCTTTGTAGCGGTGAAAGAAGAAAGAGAACCAAGAAATCCTCCCATGGGTGTACGAGCAACACCCACAATGCAAACATCTGTTCCCACATGAAAAAGCACAACAATTCAGCTATAACTAACAACAAAAAGAACTGAACAAAATATACATAAATGAAATTAAAACAAGAAGAAGAAGAAGATAGGACCATCACTTTGCCTGCTCAGAGGAATCTCCTTATTTCCGAAGGTATGAACTTTTCAATTCTGCTATATCTAATTTGATGACTACATCTTTGAATAAAATGCAGTCAATTACTTGTGTTTCTTGCAACATTAAGAACTTTATTAGACTGGTAGAAAACTTTATGTTCCCCAGGCATCTAGCCCATGGATTCATGCATTTGCATATGCCTTCTTTGCCGACCGAGCATATGGTCTCATAGAATTTCTATGGTGTGATGGTACATTTCAAGGCTGGTGGAATGATCAAAGGATTTGGATGTTCAAAAGAACAACATCCTATTTAGTTGGCTTCTGTGACACTATCCTAAAGATGTTAGGATTCACAAATCATGCCTTTGTAGTCACTGACAAGGTTGCGAGTGGGGATGCGTCTAAGAGATACGAGCAAGAGATTATGGAGTTTGGTGTCCCTTCACCAACGTTTAACATCTTAGCAACACTTGCCCTCCTGAACATTTTTATTTTTATTGGTGGAATAAAGATGGTGATTTCGGATGTCGAAAACAAGGTTTTAGACCTATTCACATCGCAGATAGTTCTATCTGGGCTCATAGTTTTGATCAACCTACCAGTATACGAAGGGCTCTTCTTTTGAAAGGACAGTGGCAGGGATTCCCAATTCAGTGACATACAAATCACTTATTGTTTCACTGTTGGCTTGTGCAATTGCCCTGCACTAAAATGACCATATCCCTCTTCAAACCTACTAGTTATGCTGCCTATTTTCTACTCACTAATAAATCAATGTAAGATCATGTGGCTGATGATATGTTTGTTACTTTTGGTGCTTTCCGAGTTGTATCAAACGTGGCCATGATTGTGCAGTTTTATGTTTCAAAATGTTTGCATATACATGGAGGAACATCAAAGAAAAGGACCCAATAGAGCTTAATGATTGCTCAGAAATTGCACAAAAAAGGAATTGAATAATTCATGGAATACTTCAGTTATTTGTACTTCAAAAATAGTAAATGAAAGATCATTAACAGCTCAAAACAAATATGTCTGAGTTTTCCTGAATGAGGACACCAAGTAAGAAGAAAATAAGATGCTTTAGGAAAACAAACTTTACATTTCATGTCTCTCACTCTTTTCCTTCATAATTGTAGAAAAACTAGTATATAAAGAACAGGATTTTGTTTAAGCAGATGAACAACCGAAAAGAACAAAGAACAGAATTTTCAGCAGAGTGAACAGAGAGCAGAATAGTCTCATATGGTTACTGTCATCCCTTGTCTTTTATTTATAGAAGTCAAATATTACGGAATTGTAAAAAGAAAAAGAAACGTAACTGTCATAATCTGTCCTTTATCTAAGGAGTTATGTAACTAACTAGATGTATTCTAGATAAGTTTAACTTTAACGAATTGAAAAACATACTAATCAACATCAAGAATATGCTGCCATTAATAGATAGACAGCAATGCAAGAGACCACAGCTAAGTAACGTTGTTCCAGCTTCGGTGCCATAGCTTCAACAACAATATCTCTTCTCTGTAAAAATTATTTGTTATTTATATTTTTGTAACAGATTTTTTTGGTATGAAACATATATATTTTTAGAAACCGGCAAGCTTTTTAAAGCACAAAAGTTGTAAAAATCTCATTTCCACAAAACTTACAGTTTCCAACCGCTATGCAAAAACATACTGCGATGCCACAAACTAAAATAAGCTTGGCTGGTAAGCTTTTTAAAGCACAAAAATTGTGAAAGTCTCAATTTCTAACATATTTATTTTCTAGAGATTCCTCTAGTTTCTCAACCACACTCTAAACCAAACATGTGTGCCAAACATAGCCTTGAACATAAGACTCACTTGTCTTTTCTGCTTCTATATGTGCTTGTTCTTTCATAATCTCTCGGGGTGTGTGTGTGTGTGTGAGAGAGAGAGAGAGAGATGGGAAAAAATGAATATCTTCCACTCTTTGAAACAAGGGCATCAAGAGGAAGGCTTCTGTTCAAACTATACGTGCTTACAATATTTGTTGCTATTTGTATGATACTGGTGTATAGAGTGAGTTACTTGCCAGTTGAAGGAGCAGTAGAAATATGGAGTTGGATTGGAATGTTCTTCGTAGAGCTATGGTTCAGTTTTTACTGGTTTATCACTCAACTTGTTCGATGGAACCCCATTTATCGTTACACTTTCAAGGACAGGCTCTCCCAGAGGTTTTAAATGTTTCCATTTTCACTGTATGTGCTTTACTATATCCAAGCTAGACACTTTGGTTCTGATGACTATGAACTGCTTGATAGGTACGAGAAGGATTTGCCAGGGGTAGACATATTTGTGTGCACTGCAGACCCAGAAATTGAGCCACCAACTATGGTTATCAACACGGTCTTATCTATGATGGCCTACGATTACCCACCGGAGAAGCTGAGTGTCTATCTATCGGACGATGGTGGCTCAGACTTGACCTTTTATGCAATGTTAGAGGCATCAAGATTCTCAAAACATTGGCTACCATTTTGCAAGAAGTTGAAGATACAACCAAGATCACCAGAGGCCTACTTTCGGACAGCTCTTGAGCCACTAGATGACCCTAACAAGGCCAAAGAGTGGTTGTTTGTCAAGGTAAACATCGTAGATTTCATGGCCTCTTTTCTTAACAGTTTATAGTGTCGTGTTTCATAATGAGAAATCTGTAAATCAACCCTGAACGCTTCAAGTAGTAATTAAAGGTGATTAACACGGCATGGATCGGTAATAAAAGGGAAGTTAAAATAGTGAAAGGTGCTTACTACTTATAAACGAGAAAAGATCATTAGCGTTTTGTTGCTATCTTAAAACAGAAAAAAAGACGAAGAGGATAAACAAATAAATTTATCTCCGAAATCATTTTGTAACTGCACGTAAACATTTCCCTGTGTCCCACATGGTTTGGTCTAGTCTAGCTTAATTCCTTGCAATTGGAGGAGTGGTCCAAAACAAGACAAGAGATTTGTCCATCTTGTTCAGTTGAGGTCCACTTCCATCTTGAAAGCAGACAATTCTAGCAGATGCGTGTGAGGTTGTGCTTGGAGCCAGAGGAGATGAAACTATTGGTATCCACCAGAAATTGTGGTGGTGACCCACTCTTACTGCTGTTGGGACAATTATTTCCCATGTGGTCAGAATCAAACGTCAAGCTTGCGTCTGTAACTCTTCCATCACCTTAAATCAAATGGACGATGATGCATGAGGAGTTGTGTCATCTTTCCACTAAGGTTGGAGGAAAAAAAGCAAATTGATTATAATAGCTAGGGGTAATTCAATATGTTCTCAACCTTTTCCTTTTATTATTGTTATAATAAGGTATAGTTAGGAAATACTACTATTGAGATATGGTTAAGATTAAAAATTTAGCAAGCGGCCTAATATAAAGATTAAAAAAGAACAAGGAAAAAACTTTAACAAAACTATGAATCATTAGATCATAATCTTACTAATCTAATAAAGCATATATATATTTTGAAATCTTCAATTTCCAAGTATTTTTTTAATATATTCATTTTTAATACTTTAATTTCTCACACATATAGATCTACTATGGTATTACTAAATTTAATCTAGTCTAACCCAGTAATTTATTGAATTAAAACCTCACTCGAGTTAGATTTCAAATTAAACTAAATAAGAATTTTCTACGATAATTAATCTATAATCCAATCAAAATTTGATTTGATTTTTAAAAAATCAAAATAACATTTTTTTTTTAATCTTGAAACGATATCATCTTGAATTTACTCGAGTTAATTCACTCAATTTATAATTTGAATTATGAACCAAGCTAGATTTAATAACTTTAATCCAAGTAAATGACTTCATTAATCCGGTCTCTTTTTTTATTGTTGGAACATATTGTCTGGGTTGATTTGTTTTATTTTATTTTTTAGTTTCAAATTTGATTACAGTTGAGCTCTGCTTTCTTAATTACAGAAACTATACATAGACATGAAGTTCCAGATTGAAGCAACCACAAAGCTAGGCAAAGTTCCAGAGGAAATTCGCAAAGAACACAAGGGATTTCGCGAGTGGAATTTCATCTCAAGTCGACGAGACCACCAAACCATCCTTGAAGTACTTCATCTTCGTCATTTCTGGTCCCATAATGAGTACGTCGACGCATGAAATACCTTAGGTTGATAGAGTTGACTTGTTTTGTAGATTCTGATAGATGGAAGAGACCCTCAGGCTATGGACAATGAAGGACAACCTTTGCCAACTTTGGTATATTTGGCTCGTGAAAAGAGACCTCAATATCCTCACAATTTTAAAGCAGGAGCCATGAATGCACTGGTAAACAGTCCATATATAGTGTTCTATCAAGCCATAACTTAAATAGTATTTGGTTACTGTCATAAGACAGAAGAGACACAGACGGGACAATGAAGACAAAGAATACATGTTCTCTTGCACTTCCAAAAATGTTCTAAAAATAAATATATTTTATGCATTTATCTTCGTCTATTTATCTGTAACATTGCAGGCATAAAAACTAACCGTGCTTGACAATATTGCTTAACTAGATAAGGGTGTCTTCGAGGATAAGCAACAGTCCGATTATCCTCAACGTTGACTGTGACATGTACTCGAATAATTCATACTCGGTAAGAGATGCACTATGCTTTTTCATGGATGAAGAAAAGGGTCGTGAGATTGGATATATACAGTATCCACAGGCGTTTGAGAACATCACAAAGAATGATATTTACTGCAATTCATTGAATATAGAAATGGAGGTATGCATTTGTCAAGCACTCCTGATTTGTTAAATAGTTGAATGAGGAAATATACACTAACAAAGGTTCTATGGATTCTGTGCTGCTATCCATAACTGGCTATCTAGGTGGACTTTCCAGGATTAGATGGGAATGGAGGGCCTCTATATATCGGTAGCGGGTGCTTTCACAGGCGAGAGGCTCTTTGTGGGAGGAGGTACAGTAATGAAAATAAGGTAGACTGGAAGGAAGGGAATGGCAGGAAGGTTAAAGAAAGTGCTGGAGTCCTGGAAGAAGTATGCAGAATTCTTGCTAGTTGTACCTACGAAGCGAATACCGAATGGGGAAAGGAGGTATCTCTCTCTCTCTCAAACACAAGCCAGCACTC
This sequence comes from Populus alba, assembly GCF_005239225.2. NCBI lineage: Eukaryota > Viridiplantae > Streptophyta > Magnoliopsida > Malpighiales > Salicaceae > Populus > Populus alba. Next base: position 328,190 of record NC_133289.1, read on the forward strand.
GCAAAGAACAATCTTGCATGCACAAATTAATGGCAATGACTAAAGTTGCAATTTCACAGATGGGTTTGAAATATGGCTGTCCAGTGGAGGATGTAATCACAGGACTCTCTGTGCAATGTAAAGGTTGGAGATCTATGTACTTCATTCCTGAAAGAAAGGGTTTCTTGGGACTAGCTCCTACAACACTATTGCAGACATTGGTTCAGCACAAGAGATGGTCTGAAGGTGATTTTCAAATATTGATAACAAGGCACAGCCCCTTCCTGTTAGGACACAAAAGGATACCCCTAAAACTTCAACTTTCATACTGTATCTACTTGTTATGGCCTACCAGCTGGTTCGCTGTGCTGTACTATCTTGTTGTGCCGCCCCTTTGCCTGCTCAAGGGCATCTCCTTGTTTCCGAAGGTATGAACCTTTCAATTCATCAGCTAAAACAATTGATCCTCTTATCTTAGCCAAGATAAATTTCAACAATAAACCAAGCTTAAGGATACAACAAATTTCAATCCACATATCAAGGTGCATAGTCACCCTGCTCCTCGTTGTCATCCTTGAATCATTCACACTATTATCACCATCGTCATCTTTATCTATTCTTAACATGTCATGATTTTCTAAATTTTCCACTCAACTACTCGCTGAATCATCTTGCTCTTTCAGTTATCAAGCCCCTGGATCCAATCATTCGCATATGCCATCTTTGCCAATCGTGCATATGGCCTCGTAGAATTTGTTTGGAGTGGTGGCACAATTCAAGGTTGGTGGAATGGTCAAAGAATTTGGGTGTTTAAAAGAACAACTTCCCACTTATTTGGCTTCTTTGACGCTATCAGAAAGTTGTTGGGATTCAGCGCCTCTACCTTTGTGATCACCACAAAGGTGGCTGAAGAGGATGTTTCCGAGAGATATGAGAAAGAAAAAATGGAGTTCGGTGTTTCATCACCAATGTTTAACATTTTAGCAACACTGGCACTGCTCAACATGTTCAGTTTTGTTGGTGGTATAAAGATGCTGATAATGGATGTTGAAAGTAAGGTTCTTGACCTATTGGCATTGCAGATAATTCTATGTGGGCTCTTAGTTTTGATCAATCTACCAATATACCAAGGACTCTTCTTTCGAAAGGACAGCGGCAGGATGCCCAATTCAGTAACATACAAGTCAATTACTGTTTCACTCTTGGCTTGTTCAATAGCCTTGTACTAAAAACAGTGTACCCTTCTTCAAACCCAAGTATAAACTGCTCGACCATGCATTTGTAGAACTATGATGACACGCATAGTTTCTAAATACAAATAAAAGCTTACCAAGTAGTAATTTCATAGAGAAATTTCCATATGGTTGAGAATGCATGTATGGCATTATTGAAACACATTCGTTTACCACATGTTTAGGCAGGGGTTTCAATAAACAAACACCAATGCTATATACCATTTTAACTGAAAGACTTAAGATAAACGAAATCATTTATTTATCTTTGTAAGATTTTGATACACCTTTCATTATTCAAGTGAAGTTACATTGGGAAAAAAAGTTCTGAATTGCACAACAGTATGATGATGTGAGTTGAACAAAATCTGTCATAGCAAAGAAGGTCCAACCCTCGCAACTTGCCTACAAGATGCAAAAGTGTATTTGTCAACCACTGAAATTCTTAATAATTCAAGCCCTAGGAGGGTGGGATCACCTTTTCCATTCTGGAATCAGTGATGAACCGAAACAATTGGTCAAAGTGTTTCATGGTGCTTTATATTTAAGATACTTGATCAGAATTTGAAATGAGGCAAGAACTAAGACAAAAAGATATCACGAAACTGAATAGAACATTCATTTTCCTTACCAAATGTAGAGGGCTTACATGAGTTCAAGGACCAGGGCAGATGCCCCTCCTCCCCCATTGCAGATGCCACCAACTCCATACTTCCCATTCTTATGTTTTAGTACCTGCAATATAATTGCACACCTTAATTTGGATTCTGAATGAACGAAACAAAAGGTATGTAAAAGGAATCAATTTTAATGCATCTTCGACCCATTCAAACAACTGGCTTCCTCTCCGAAATGGTTTCAGGCACTGGGCAGGTAAAGAGAGTTACAAAAAAAAAAAACTCAAGACAGAAGAAAATTAGAGACTTTGTAGCCTACAGAAAATCCAAACATACACAGGTGTGGGTTGAGAGAGAGACAGAATACACAGCAGTGTTCAGAGAGGCCATAAGAAACAAAAAGAAAAGAACAAAAAAAACAGAGTAAATATGAATAAGCCACTATATAAGTTACCCCTAGCAGCGTGACCAAGATACGAGCCCCACTGCATCCTAGTGGATGTCCCAAAGATACAGCTCCACCATGAGCATTAACTTTTTTCTGCATTCATAACCATCTAAATACTTCAGCAAAAAGAAAATAAATGATGAATAACTGAATAGAACATCTAAAATAGCCCCCAAATTTAGAACTAGAATGCATTGACAAATAAGCAATAGAGGTGGAATTAGTTTATAACTCACAGGATTAAGACCAAGCAATTTTTGATTGGCAAGAGCCACAACCTGCAGAGAAGATAGCAACATGTAACTAGCAAATAGCTACTTCAATAAGACAATGGTGGTATGAAGGTGAAGGCATAGCTACTTACAGAAAAGGCTTCATTTATTTCATAGAAATCAACCTGAGAAGCCTCCAAACCAGCGTTTGAAATAGCTTTTGGTATTGCAAGGGCTGGTGCAGTTGTAAATAACTCGGGGGCCTACCAAGACAACGTTATTTCAGCCCTACGTTATTTGAAGTTGTGCTCTGCCAAGCCCAAGAAAAGACAAACATTCTTTAAACTACCTGAGCAGCATCAGCATATCCTCTAATCTTCGCAATTACTTGCAACCTGAGCTTTAATGCCTTCTCCCCACTCATTAGCACTAGTGCAGCAGCACCATCACTGTTAATCATAACAGCACCAACCAGTAATGAAATGACAAAAGATGTGCTTTGACACTAAAATGATCATGGGTACATAATTGATTCCATTATGCATGGCTGATGAACTTAAAACATGTGAGCGTTGATTTTGCTGAGAAGGTAAAAGGCATATAAAACTAAAAACCAGCTTTGGCTAGCAATGTTTTATTCATAAAACAGAGTCAGCTAGCACTTGAGTTGATGTTCTATAGTTATAGTGGGCGAAGGATTTCATTCGTGGGTGAGTTCTAGTTTAGGAAGCCAGACGCATTCATAATTTTCATGGTAAATTATGCTAATCTTGATGCATCCACAATGATCTAAAACAATTCTCCAAGGACAAGGGCGTGAGAGAGAACCTTATGCTAGAAGCATTGCCAGCAGTAACAGAGCCACCATTCTCCTTGAAACTCGGTCTAAGCTTCCTAAGTTTTGCAGCATCAAACTAGGAAGAGACATGTGAAAAGAGAGAAACAGAATAAATTGGCTTTTCATTTGAAACAAAATTTTTAACTTGATAACTGGTATCTTCATTTTGGAAATGATTGAAATGGATGGTACAATAGGTAACTATCTATAATATCTGGAAAAACTGAAGCTGATAGCCTTCATGAGCTCAATGCAACAAGAAATAAAGCCAAATACTTATGTTTGTGCTTCACATATTGCTACAACACTGCTTGGATCAAATTTACAAACACATGAAGGCAAATATCTTCATTCTGAAAAGAGAATAGGCTCATCTTACAAAAAACAACTGGACTTGAGCACTCCCATCTAGAATCTATGTTGGTATTCAATTGAGAAGAAAAACATGCATAAAATCTAAGTTAGATGTGCAAACCACTCTATTTACCTTTCCCAATCCATCATCTTTGTCAACAATGGTGGAGGGCTTTCCTCTTCCCCCAGAAACTTCAACCTGCATGTAGTACAAATCAATTAATGTTTGGCATATACAGAAAGCAGATTGAGACAGATCATATCAGAATTAAGAATCACACCGGAACTACTTCCCAGGAAAAGTGACCACTATTTTGCGCAGCAATCCCACGCTCAAAACTTTGAATAGCATAAGAATCCTGTAATAAAGCATAGATAGAAACAGCCAAAACATTAACAAACTCAAAGAGTGAAACATACATCTACTAAATCATAATAAAAAATCTCGTTTTGAAAACTGTGTTGTTTGGATACATGTTACAAGGGAGGAGTTCTGACATCACCAAATAAAAAGGTTCAAATGTGAAAAAAGGGGATTTAAGTGGCATACTTGTAGGGTGAAAAACACTAGATAATTTTAAGCATATATTTCTGCACAAACTACTAGTATATTTTAAGCTATACTACTAGTATACCTGATCATCCCTTATTATACTATGCTGATCTGCACATATTTCTGCACAAACTCCCATTCCAAAGTCATTATAAACATCCCACAGCCCATCTTTCATCATGCCATCAACAATAGTATCATGTCCTAATCGAGACCCTTTTCTGTTTAGAAAATAGGGTAAGAATGAATAACGAGATATTCTAACCATCAGGTAGACATGGACAAATACAAACATTAATAAACAACTGACTGGATTAGCAATAGCAACAACCAAGCAGCAAACAGCAAACATAACCAATGCAAAGTATTGGACATGTAGCTTGCTCAACAAAACAAAATTTTTATGTTACAGAGGATTTGGTTTCATATAAAGTATCAAAACAGTAGACTTAAAGTTCTAAAAGATGATCTTGGAGTACGAAATAACCAGACTTGATCCCACCTAACTAAGTTCACTCCCAATCAGAACACAATTGAAAGCACTACAGTAGCTCAATTACCACTAGTAACTTACCATTTTCCTCTTATCAAAATATGAAAACTTACCATTTATAAGAAACCCTCTAAATTCACAAGCACAACCCTTCTTACAAGACCGTGAATATTGAAAAGCACAAAAGCAGCAAAACAACATGATCCAAAGTCCAACGAGTGACACAAAACCAAACCTTGCATCTGCTAGATACTTAGGAGCATTAGACATGCTTTCCATCCCACCAGCCACAACAACATCATTGATACCCAATTGTATTGTCTGTGCTGCAAGCATAGTTGCTGAGAACCAAAAAAGGAAATGATCTAACAACAAACTCATGGAAACTAACAATCTTCCCAAATTATCAATTCATCACCAGAAGCTTAAAAAATTACCAAACCTCTAGCACGTAAAGAATCTTACCTTTCATCCCAGAAGCACAAACTTTATTGATAGTAGTGCAAATGACTGAATTAGGAATACCAGCACCTAAAGCAGCTTGTCTAGCAGGAGCTTGTCCTAAATTAGCACTAAGAACATTGCCAAAGAACACTTCTTGCACAAGCGATGGATCAATGTTTGCCCTTTGAAGAGCACCTAGTAACCCATAACAGAAGTAAAATTCACACCAAGTTTGATAGTAGAAATCATTGAACATCAAAGAAACGATCCATATATCACTAAAAGATGAGAAATTTTTACATTGAATAGCAATGGAACCAAGCTTTGTAGCGGTGAAAGAAGAAAGAGAACCAAGAAATCCTCCCATAGGTGTACGAGCAACACCCACAATGCAAACATCTGTTCCCACATGAAAAAAGCACAACAATTCAGCTATAACTAACAACAAAAAGAACTGAACAAAATATGCATAAATGAAATTAAAAGAAGAAGAAGAAGAAGAAGATAGGACCTCGTGGCTTTATAGAATCTGAAGAAGCCATAGAAGCAGTTCAAAGAATTCGCTTGAAAGACGAGGGAAATGGATCAGGAGAAAATGATGGGAGGGGTCAGCAGTCTCTTGAAAGATTTTAGAAAGACAGCGAGAACTATTTGCGTCACTTTTTGTTTCGTTTGTTTAATTTAACGTTAGCCATTCTACCTTGGAATGCGTAATACGTCTCTCCCTCCAAAAATAAAAAATAAAATAAAAAAGTAATATTAGGGCAAACTACAGATACCCCTCCATCCATTGGATAACTTTCGATTCGGTCCCCAGACCTGGTGGATTGGCTCATATCGATCGAAACAATGTTAATTCATATTTTCTGGATCGACTAAACGACATGTTTGGAAGAGCAACATTTGGAGCATATCCATAAAGAGTTGAATCTTGTTTTAGGGAAAAAAGTTATCAAATATACAATCGCCATGCTATATCAATAGTTATTAAATTGCTGTCAAGGATCCGAATTCAAATTATGTTATAAATCATCAAAAAGACACACATGACTAGATCAATGATGCAATACAATAGAAATCCATGATTAGATTCAAAAGGGGACGATGCCAGAGAAACTATACTACAAAATACATTCATCTCTTGTCAAAATTAGAAGTCTATGCCCAGTAACAAGTGGTAACTTTATAGCACTAGCTGGTTCCTAGTTTTGAGGTATCAGGTAACTGATAAGCTTGGATCTCTTATGTTTGCGTCAAAACAAGCCAATGATTCCTTTCTCTTCTTGATCACAAAATGTAGCTATTGAGCAGGATAAAGTTCAGTGAGAACTGAGGCAACAGGCACCAAATGACCAAATATCCTCCTTCCAAGGCCTTGTTAGACAACAACATGCCGGAATGTAAGGTTAATCCGAGTAGCCTCTGCTTTTGCACGCTTAGGCACTGAGTGGAGCCAATCCCTTTGCGTGTAACCTTTCATCACCAATAGTGATCCATGCTTCAATATGAATGAATGCTGATCAAAATGGCTGCTCTTCTTTAGTCTCTTGCTAGTAGGTTCATCATCCAATCTTCTTTCTACCAATTATTCCAAAAACAAAATAATAGAATCAATGTTGGTAATTATAAAAGAACCATGAGAAACTGTATGAAACTACATGTTTTTAACACACGGAGGAGGTGCTGGTAGCAGATGCAAGCATCTATGATGCAAATAGTTGAAGTGATTAAATTCCTCAGTCAATTTAACAAAACCATTTGAGCAGACCAACTCGGGAGATGAAAAATCATCCATCTAAAGTCAAGAATGTCAAGGAAACTAAACGCTATGTCATCCTTAGCCACCCTATCAAATAATTTAGCCCAGCCTAAGTTATCTCATAGCTATCCTACTATATTACATTAGCCAGCCTATCTCCCAGCCACCCTAACGTATTCTTCCTTTTCCTCGTTTGTCAAAATATTATTGTAGCATAGGTCCAAGTTTCTACCATACCAGTAATGCGTCACTTAAACTTCATGTGGCTAACATTTTTCTTCGTCTTTAAATGTAACCCATGAATCAAGTGCACACGGCAGAGATTTGTTGTTGAGTAAAATCAAATTGAGCTGGTTAAGCTTGTGTTTTGGTTCTATATCTCTATAGTGGACTCCATTGAGTGGTGAGCTATCCCGAACTCTAATTTCTAAGGTGGTGATTTTTCCATGTCCTTAGAATTTGTAAGTTTACATCCTTGTTCTTCTTCAATAGAGTGGTGATTTTCTATATCCCTAAGGGTTGAACATCGTCCATCCTCCACATTTTCATTCAATCCTCCAAGCTAACCTGAAAATTAAAACGCCTTGAACATACCAACAAAAAGAAAGGTGAAAAGGACACATGATTAGTAGTACCTTGGGATGATTTCATAGGTCTCTTCTTCAACAAGAATTCACGTTCACATCCAAAGGAAACCGAAGCAATTTCAGGAGTAGGTCCATAAAGCTTCTCATCATCAGCATGCCAACCAACATTGTCATTGCCACCTTTATACTTATTCAAGAGCAGGCTGTTAAATTTACTCCCGGGAAGAGTTTCATGGACCTTCAGGATACAAGCAAAAAACATTAGATGTCGTCGAAGTAAATAAGTACCTTAAAATCAACAATCGATTCAAGCATTCTAACCATATCCAAGAGGTCCTTGATTGGAGGGAAATCATCCCAAGAGTAGGCATGTGGCTTATATCCACTGTACACTAATTCTGGCAATCCTGGACTTGCAACATAACATGTATCTCTAGGCTGCATAGAAGTACACCCAATCAGAATGAGCAAACAAATTCCAATCACCCCCCCACAAACAAATTGCACTCTTTGCACCCGAAATATGATAAATTAGATCACCTAACTCATGTAGAACTGATAAATCGACGATCCTAAGGCCACCCACATGATAGTACTCATAGATTTCATCGACATAATTCCAAACTCATAATAACACAAATCGAATCACACCCTACATCACACAACAATGCAGTTAGTTTTAAACAACTCTTGAATCTTAAAAAGTACTAAGGAATAGATGCAAAACAACTACTGATCTTCTATAACAATGAAACATATACAAGATTTGGACAAAGCAATCAGCTTTGATCTTTTCAACAAAACCAACTTCATAAATTCAGTAACTTGACATCACCATTACATCCAAAACAAAAAATCGAGACTTTATCAAAAAAACTAACAAGAAGAGAAAACCCTTTTCACCTGGAGGCATTGCCGACCGAAGACACGAATGGTGGGTCGAATCCAAGGGATATGTTTGTTGAGATAATCAAAGAATTCCCACGATTTCTCAAATCCTATAAACCTTTGAATGTAAATAACTTCACTACCATTTCCAAGATCGATGCTTTGTTTACCCCTACCACTTTCTTCTTTGACCTCTTCGTTTTCAGGTTTCTTAAACTTGTTGAAGTACATCTTTTGCAACGGAAAAACTACAAGGGTCGGTTTAAGCGCCAACAACACGCATTTTCATTCTTTGTAGCGGTAAGGTTGTCGGGTTGAGAGGACAAATGGGTCGGGTCGTTTTGAATGGTAAAAGCTGCTTCTTCTTTTTTCCTCTCTTTTTATTGAGAACATTTTATTTTATTTATAGATGACCCTTTTCCTTCTTTCTTTTTTATTCAGCTAAGAGTTACCACTTACCAGTATTATTTGACCACCTACGTCATAATTAAAATTAAATAAAATTTTTCATTCAAAATTTTAAAAGTATTCATTTCAAAAATATTTTAAAAAAATATTAAATTTTTTTTATTTTAAATTTTTATTTTTTTTTATTTTTTTAGATCATTGCACTAATATCAAAAATAATTTTTTAAAAAAAATATATTATTTTAATACATTTTCAAATAAAAAATAATTACACTCTCAAACACATAATAAATATCATTAAACTTGGTGTAATATTGTCGGTCAATCTTTAAAACAAAATTTTAATTAAATTTAATTAAATTAGGTTAAAATTTATCTGGTCATATCAGTTGACACAAATTAATTTATAAATTAATCAAAACTTTAATTATTTTTTTTTGAAAATCAAAATAGGTTTTTGTTAATAAAAATTTATAACAAAATCATTTCAGATCAATTTAAATTAACCCGTTTAATCTATAATTAGCTCTGGAGTCAAAAGACTTTATTTATTTATTTACCATTTCCAAAGGACCACTTGTGGATGAAAGAGTCAAGAGAACAATCCACTCTCACGCATGTAGCTAGAAACCTTCGCCCTAATAATCAGTTTTTGCAGTAACATGCTTCAGTTTTAGATACCATTTGGCATTGTGTTTCAAATAGTATTTTGTCTAAATTTAAATTTTTTTTTTTTAGTTTGTAATTTTTGGATCGTTTTGATATACTGATGTCAAAAATAATTTTTAAAAAATAAAAAAATATCATTGACACACGAAAAACTATTTGAAAAATAACCGCTACCACACTGTCAAACATGCTTTTAGAAGGACATGCAGGAGTTGTTAATGTTATATCCCAAAACTTCTCATGTCTTGATCAGAGAGTGTCCCAAGCAGGTGAACAAGTGTGTTGCCCCATGTAAAAGGTTTGGGGCTACGAGTCAAAAGAAAAGGTGTTGCTTTGGTATAGGGATTTCAACTATACATGGTTTATGTCTGAAATGTTTAGATTAAGCAATGGCAGAAGTCTCCCCAAGATCCTGATCATAAATAATCAAATGGGAAATGCAATCACCTCAAGGTTAGGTTAAAGAACTCAACAAAATTCCATGCAAGTAACAAACGGATGCCTTTCTGAACTGCATTCATCACACTTGAAAAACTATTTCAAAACACACGACCAAATCAACCAGTTTGCCTGGCAAGACATTCAGTGCTTCCTCTCAGGCTATGCTACATTGAAAATCTATTTGATACATCGATCTAAAGGGGTTATATCAAGGAAAGAGTCTACTACAGATGCATTTCCCTTGTCCCCTGACGTCGTCAAAACCCTACTCCTATGACAATCTATCTTAGATTTGCACTACTTTGAAGAAGCAACAGGAGGATCAATTAACTTGATCTTTAGTTCTATCTCCCCGGACTCAACTGCACAGAGCCTCAACCAAACACTCTGCACCACTTCACCATTTATGCAGCTAATTGAGCTTTCACGAGCAAGACAATTGTCAGTATCAGGAACAACCTTCCTTAAAATTGTCTCGCCTGCAGAAACCTTTGCAAACTGCTTCAATCTAGCTGCAGATGCAATTGGTTGTAGGTTGAGGTGAGCATGTCCCATCTTGTCATCTGCCTTGAAACGGTCTTTATCAAATACTTCCTGCAATGAGTTAAAGTAACTAATCACATGCTATTGAAATCTCAAGTTTTATTCACAACATTACCAATTAGCATCTCCCCAGTTATAAATCAGCAATTAAACCCCAGAGAAAATGCAGCTCTCAGATTGACACTATCTCAGTTTTACTGCTGCTAAAAGTTCAATCTATTGGTTAGGAATGAAAAGAAGAAAAGTAATCGATTATTGTTAGCCTTACTCCATGTTTTTTTCTTTTTCTCAATGGCATGACCAAGTGAGAATCTAGGAAGCCTGTTTAGAATGACTTCTGCTTGTTGCAGCTTGAACTTGATATTTAGGGATCATTATTCTTTGGCCACATGGAACCATATCAAAGATTGACCAGGAAGAAACGATCAAATTGAATTGCTTCAAAGGGGACCTATTTGATTGAGCTACGTTTTTGCAAATTGAACGTAATAACGGTATTAGCAGCATAAACATACAAGAATTCAATAAACTCACCAAACTTAGAACTCCGACAGGTTCTCTGAGTGAGAAACTTAGCTCTTCATTCCAAACTGGATTAAGACAACTATTAATAACCTTGGTCTTTGCTGTCTGATGCAGGAAGGAAATAATCAATAAGGTAGCTTAACGAAGTCGACAAATTGATAAAACAAAAAACAAAAACTAAAGAGGAGAAAACAGTCCAGTCAAGAAAAAACGGGCTGATCCAACTTCAACCAAAGACCAGAGAGGAGAAATAAAATGGGAAAAGTACAAAAAGGTACGAGATCACCAACAATGTAATGACTGGGGATCCTATGACCATATCCATCTACTTGGTAAGACAATAAATTCAGTTGCCCAGAGGGCAAAGCCATACACTTTCTTTATTTGAGATTTCAGAAGTTTATCACATCAGCAAAATAGTGTCCCCCAAAGCAACCAATACCAGTGCATTTATGATCATCAAACATAGAACAACCACTTACTACAGAGAAAAAAGAATCATAGAGCTTAGAATCACCTGATTGCCCAGCTTGAGTACTACATAAGGATCGCTAGTCTTGAAATCCCTGATAACCAATCTTTTCCCGAGTACAACTGTAACTTTTAGAAATCCTAGCTGCTCCCCCATTGCTAAGTTGTGAAAAATACAACAACTTCAAAAGGACCTAGCCACTGCAAAGCACAAAACAATGGAATCCAAATTAATTCAATGACAAGACAATCTCTAAAAGTTCAAATTTAAAAATGAAGGATCAAACAAACTATGCATTTAAATAAGTAAAAAAGAGAAAAAAATAACCCATGAAACCACTAAATTAGAAAAGACCGGAACTTTTTCACAAGAACAAAACCCATTTTCTGAAAATTTTCAAATTTTTTTAACCTGGGTTGATTTGCATAAAGAAAGCATTTTTCAAGCTTAACTGACTCAGAGAAAGAAACCCGGATAAAAACAACAGCAGTGAGACAGTTTCCAATGAAGAAAATTCAAAAGGAAAAAGAAAATTGCATGAAAAATACATTCGGAGAAAAAGAGAGAGAAAGGACCTCTGACCTCTACTGAAGGAGGAGAAAGAAAAGCGGAAACAGCTTATTCTAAGATCTCAGAGAAGGAGAAACACAAAAGGTGAAGAAGATGAAAAAGCAGCAGCATTTGGTGTGGTTTGGTGGGTTATTAAATTGGTTTTAACAGACTAACAAAACCCTACAAAGAGACCACTTAAAAAGGTTAAAAAGACTGAAAATTTTATGCAAAACAGCTAAGAAATACCATACAAAGATAATAATAATCCTATTTCTCTTCCCTGCAACAAACTACTGAATGTAAAGCGTTAAGGTTCTATTTATAGAAACTGCAGTAGATAAATGAAGAGCAAAACAGAACGTGTGTCTCAACGTAGCATCCTTGAAAACACAAGTAGATTAGTCAAAACTGTTTTCCAGGTCAAAAACTTGTTTTTTTAATTACTTTAATACTTGCGAGTGATTGTCAGTGGGTGTTGGGTTTTGTTGTAGTTTTTAGCATTGCATTTTAAAAACAAGCTATAATTTATAGTAATTTTTAATCAAATCTTTTTTTAAAAAAAAAATAGTTGAACTTGTATAAAATATATTAATTAATTAAACAGATTATAGGATATAAATCATACCAGACCGCGTAAAAGAAACAAATGCAGCTAGTCGACCTGCTGCAATTACTAGAGGTAGATAAGGAGATTATCGGGTGGTTAAATAATAAGATTTACTGCCCACATGGATACTAGATGAGGAGTTTGGCAATTTGGAATTGGATTCGTTGACTGTGACCATGTCTTGTCTTCTTACAGCTTTTTACTTGGTCTGCAATCTGAGTCTTTGACCAGTCTTCCCTCCTATTCCTTTCTTTATACGTCATCCTTTACTTCTTTTTATGTTCTTTGACCGTACGTGCATTTTCATTTTCGTTATTAGCAGGACCAGTGTTTGGGGTTTGAAGAGATCAATAATGAAATAAAAAAGAGGCTCAAAGATATGATTATAAGTGAGGAAATTTTAAAATTAAATGGTAAGAAATTTAAGATTTTAACAAAGTGGTTGGCTTCCTTCCTTGAGCTTTCGTGAAGAATATATATGAATTAATATAATTATTCTCTCAATTTTTAATTAAAAATAAAATCAAATGCTACTCTTAAGGATCCAAAAACACAAGAAAGCAATACTTTCTAGACCAATCACAATTTAAAACAAACACAGTTGACCGCGTAGAGAAATACACTAATATCTAGGCTCTCAAATTATTATGTAATTGAGTTTTATAAAGAATGAAACTTGGTGGGCTTCACTAACCAATGACCAATCATTAAATTGGAAAGCAGCTCAAGCAGATGTTGCATCTTCAAAAAGCATAAAACAAAGCACAGAGGGACAATCACATGCTTTGAGTGGACGAGAGAGAAGTACAGGCCTAGGTCACACTCATACTTTTAGGCCTGCGTGCATGTCACAGACCAATGAACAAACAACCACTGCCCCCGGCAAATGGAGAAATCCAAGCTGTGGATGCCCTTGGAGTCATAAAACCACCTGCCACGCAGAGGAAATTCAAGCCACAAACTAGGTTTAAGTCCACCTTAGATGACCACATAGTCAGTGGCATCTCCTTTAAACCTTTCCATTTTTAGCTAAGCTCTAAGTTGCACCAGCTGTACTCTTGCAACAGACTTCTGCATGGCATTAGTAAAGCTTACGAGAGAAGCCAATGCGGTGCAGCTGTTTATCATCCACACAAGAACTAACATATCGCTACAGAAGAAATGGCAAGAAGAATAGATTGATACAGAACAAGTAGGCAAATATGCAGTTAATCTATCACTTCCATGGGTGCCCAAAATCAAAATAAAGGTTCTCAATTCCTCCTGACATACAACACTATCCCCAACTGTAACTATACAAGAGACCTATCAATTTACCAATCCAGGTGGTTAGAAAACATGCACTAGGACTACAATCAATGAACAAAAGCCACCATCCTATCATCTACCACAGTCCTGGGAACTAACATTAACATTACTAACTTAGCATGGAGAAGGCCTAAGGTTATTTTACATTCATCTGCGCAAAGGCAACCACTTGAGATGTTTTATTAGTGTGTTTACATTGATAAATGGCTTTCAACTTCTTTGATTCTGCACCAGCTTACACCAACTAAACCGAGGGCACGAAATCTAAAGCTTTGAGAACTTCCTGGAGATTGATCAACTTCTTTGATAAATGACTTTCAACGTCTCGATGCTGTATTCCCTGTTTTATGCATCCACTTGCTCTGCATTTAACAAGAGTGAACTTAGAATCTTAATATAGCACAATATTATGACAAATTTTATTGTACTCCAAGAGTAACTATAGTTACACTTTAGGATAGAGATAGAAACAAGGAGGTGAGAGAGAACTAAATTATTTTGAGCTCAGGTGAAAATATTCTTTTCACTTTTGGTGGAACCGATTGTGATTCTCTCTCTCTTCTTGTATGATTCTCTCTCTTCTTGTGTCTATCTCTCTCCTTAAAGGAACACACAGAGTAACTATTCGCAGCTACTCTAGGAGTCATGGAATTTCTCCAATATTATAATGCATAAACTAAAGAGAGGGTTAGATGCAAGTACAAGAGGTTCATCATCAGAGATGTCAGCATCTTCAGCATTTGATGATTTCTTACTAAGCTTCTTTGGCTTTCTGCTAGGTTTCCTGATGTCTACATCTTGATTCCCTTCAGAATCTGATTTTTCTTTATTAGCTTCCACTCCCAAGGCTTCACTTGATTCATCTACTTCTTTCTCTTCTGAATGGGATTCCTCTCCGTCATCACCTTTTTTATCATCTTGCGGTGCGCTTTCCATATCTTCAGAAACTTCAGCTTCAAAATTGGATTTCTCTTCTCCATCAGATTCCTCAGAATTATTTGACCTTTCCTCTGTGTCTTCCAAGTGTTTACCTTTGGAAATTGACACCACTTCCTTATCAGATTCCTCCACGTCTGTCATGCCCTGGGACACCTTTTCAGCATGATCCCCTTTAGGATCATCTGAAAGAGTATGAAACGAATATGAAGAATCAGTCTGAAAACAAATGAATTCTCTACATACTGGCAATGCAAGATTAAGCATCAATAGTATATAACAAACAAATCAGTTTGAAAAGTATGAAAAAACTTCACCTAATTTGAGTTTATCTCCTTCAGATGCCACGGCATGTTCAGGGCTTGATACATCAGAATCCACTTTGTCCTTCGGCTCTTTATACACACGCTTTGAGTTTTTTGTTGGAGTTCTTTTCTTTTTAACACTAGAAAACAAATATCAATCTATTTTATAGTGCTTGTATGGAGGGAAAAAAAAAACACAAACAAACAAGCAACTACATCAATGATTAAAAATCTCCAACTCACATTGTCACTGACTTCTTATTCTGACTTAAACTACTCGGACTTCTATTTTTTGGTGCAGGTGACCTGTAAAACGGTTGAAGGGAAAAGGCTTTTCATAAATCAAACATGTAGAGAAATATACCAGCATTGGATAACACCATAACATCAAGGTGCCAGAAAACAGAACACCGCATCAAACTAATGAAGGCAATACTTACATGTCCTTGGAAGGGGTGCGCTTAAATGAAATTGATTTCTGAAATGGTGCAGAGGAAAAAGTAAGTCACTGCGTTCTTGAAAAAGGTAAAGTTCATTTAGCTTAAGAAAAGAATGCTGAAGAATAGACTAGGACCTTTGTGCGCTTGGGGCCATTGTCAACGAGCTCCCAGCGCTCTTTATCCAAACGGAGTACTTCTATATCTCCATCATCATATAATATCTATATTGGGTCACCAAAATTATGCGCAAATGAGAAATAAATTAAATAGGTCAAGTAGTCCTGAAATTTGAGAAAGATTGAGTGATGAACAATACCACATGTTTCCTTTTCAAAGGATCATAAGACTTGATGGTGCCTCCATAAAACCTGTCAATTAGCAAGTATAAGTTTGGGGTTACATCAAGAAAGGTTTTGAATTTTAATATCTACCAGAAAACCAATTCTCCCCTTACTATGTATACATAATGGTGCATCTGCATATTGAACACCACCACCCAGAAAAAAATACAGCAGAGTGGAGTATCTTTAAATGAAGGAAAAATACAAGAAATGTTAAAATACTCACTTCTTATCCATGGGCCACCAAACTTTTATTCTGTAACCAATAATATCCTCGATATCAATGCCACTTTTCTTTGTTGGGCACTGAGAAGTAATAAAAGTTAAGGGAGGGCATATAATAATATGTTAGCAGGGAAACTATACAGTTCTATAATGAGGGAATAAGAAATCAGAGAAAAATAAATAAAAAGATAACCATATTGAACGAGCGTAGCACCAACCCTTGCAAATTCACAAGAAGGTAATTTTTGGCATATTCCAGCGTAAATTTTAAAGGAAACAGGAAAAATATTTGACTAATACTAACAGGTCAAAACAACTTAATTAGGCAAATAAATGTTATTATAGCTAAGAAGGTAGACAGAAAAGAGGTGATTACATCCATTAATGAATGGCTTTTAGAGGATAATAGTAAAATTTAGGATTATAAACAGTATCCAATCCAGTCTAAAAACTAGATTAGCATCACTACTAGATAGATGGCCCACGCTTCGCCACAAGCTGGATCAATTTTTGTGTAACGTAAAAAAACAATGCTCAAGTGTTGTTATTGTATTTTAAAGAACGGAAAACAAAAAATCATGACCCGACATCATCGAAAGAGAACTAAAAAAATAATAATCGTCAATCCTCATAAATCAAAATACAGAAGGATGAAATCAGGAAAAAATAATCAAAGAAAAAAAAGTACTAAAAAACAAAGCACCAGTAAAACCAAGTGAGGTTGTCAAAACCCACGAGTGGGATTATCCAATAGAAAGCAAAACAGGAAAAAAAAAATTGATTTTAAAAGGAATCAAATTTTGAAGGAAAAATTAAAAAAGAATAAAAAAACGACTTCAAAACAAACTTGAGCCACCCGGATAAACCTCTCATCTATATCATGAAATAGAGATAACTTGATTGTAAAGAAAACCGAAGAAAATAACGAAACTTCTTTTTTAAAACAAACAACTTCAAAGGATCTAATCAGGAAAGAAAATGAGATCAACCCGTGTAAACTTTTCAAACTTATGACCCTAGGTACTAACTAAATTGGAAGCATCGCATCTAGAAAGCAACTATTTTAAAACTTGGCTTGACTCAACGGGTTGCCCTCAACTTAGACTGGGTTGAGTTTCAAAAGAAATTGAGGGAGAATTGATTAAGTGTAAGACGATCAAAAACCTGGGCTGACCCATGTTTAGGTTAACCCAAGGAAAATCTACTATTTTTCTTTTTTTCTTTTTTTTTTATCAAAATGGTATCATTTTGATTTTTTTATAAAACAAAAGGATTTGATTGACTTAAGTTAACTCAAGTAAACCCACTCGACTCTTGACCCAATAATTGTCCAAGATTGACTCTTGATTAGGGCCTATAAACAATGGGAAAAAACTAAGAGACCAAATCCCAATAAATAAAATGTCAAATGATGAAATAAAACAACAAATTGAAGGATAAAAGAATAGCAATTAAGAGAATAAGGACTTCATTTGAAAAAAAAAATTAAGACTACAAACAAAAATTTTGAATTGAAGGGCAAAATTAAAAAAAAAAATAACAAATGAATCCAAAACAAAGAACACTAATTTCCAACGAGCTCAATGATGATGGATGAGATTTTAAAAAAATGATTAAAGCTAACCCAGCCCAACATTCAAAACTTGTGACACTAATCATGATGCCAAATCACAACATGAAAGTCAAACCCGAAAAAATAACGTGAAATTTCTAACCAACCAAAATAATTAGGGATAAACTTGAAAAAAAAATGATTTAAAAAAAGTAGATTTAAAAAGAAAGAGAACCAAATTTATCACAAAAATAAAACAAAACCAAATCATATGGGATGAAATTGAAAAACAATTTCAATCAAGAAAATGATAAGAACAACTACAAATAACAATCAAAAGAATAAGGACCATGTTTGATATAAAAATAAAATGTTAAGGAATGAAATTCAAAGACAAATTAATTTAATAAAGAATTCAAGACCAAATACATTACAATTAAAAAAATGAGTACTAAATCTAATATTAAAAATCAAGTGTTAAGGGTTGAATTTGAAAAAAAAAAAACTTGATAAATTATTCAAGACTAAATACATTGCAATTAAAAGAATGAGGACCAAATTTGATATAAAAATCAAGTGTGAAGGGATGAAATTGAAAAAAAAAATTAACTTAATAAATAATTCGAGGCCAAATACATTGTAATAAAAAGAATGATGAACTAATTTAACTTAACAAACAAATAGACTTTCTTATTTTTTAGCAATGGCCAGCACGGTTTTCTAAAAGAAGAGAGGAGAAAGAGGGAGGGAGGGGAAAACCCTGGTAGGAACTCCTCTGCGTGCCGACTCGGCACACGTGCCTCCCCTCCCCCCGTGATGGGGGTGGTGAGGCACATTTAACGCTGCCCTGGAAGGTGCACATGCCAAGCATGTGACAGTCATTTTTTAATATAAATAGTAATATATATATATATATATATATATATATATCCAATTACCCTAATTGAGATTTACAACAAAACCATATGAAAAGGACAAAAACACCCTTGCATGCAGCCTTAGTTTTTTTTTTTAACCCAAGGGTAATTATGTAGTTTTACTATTCAAAAAAGAAAAAGACAGAAGTCCCTCAATACATGTATATTTTTTTCCCTCCTAAGGGGATGGCCGTAACTTGACAATTTGTTTTTTTTCTTAAAGACAAGAACCCCCCCCTCAACCCAAAGATTTAAATTTTGTGCCTTAAAAGGGCAAATTAGTATTTATATTGTAGCAAAAAAACTGAACAGGTCGTTTTGTCCCCAATTATTTTTTCAATGGCAAATGCATCCCATGAAAAAGACAATCTTACCCCCAATTGCATGCTTAGTTTTTTTAGCAAGGACAAATTCATTTTTATACTATTCCAATTCATGGTAATTTGTCTTGGTGAACAGTAAAAGAATGAGAGCTTTTAGTTCATTTTTATACTATTCCAATTCATGGTAATTTGTGTCTTGGTGAACAGTAAAAGAATGAAAGCTTTCAGTTTTTTTTGTAATGTTATGCAGAAGCTGTAAGACATAAATCAGTTCCATACATAATATAACCACATTTAATGGGAAATCAAGATGTTATAAACAAAATGGAGGTGAAGATGCTAACCTTGGCCAACCCTGCTACACTTCTTCTTTTCCGCTTCTTCATAGAACTAGTCAAAGACTGAGGACTATTTGTTGTATTGATCTTATCAGTCTCCATTAGCATACCAGGCTTCTGTAGCAGAAGTAACAAGGAAGAAGATATCCAGAGAATTAATGACCACTAAGAAGTAATTAGCATGTACCTTTGAAAGTTTACTAACGAGGAGAAAAGCTTACCACTGGAATATCGTCATCAGATTCTCCAACTTCATTTTCCCTGCCATTGTCACCCATCTCGGAGTTTTTGCCTTTAAGTTTGGATGTGACATTTTTCTTCTTTTGAATGCTATATACCAACAATTCAGATCCAGTGCGCTCAGCTTTGAGTTTTTTTCCCTTCAAATCAGGGCTTGAATCATCCTCTGAAGCTCTTGAAGGAGCCATTAAAGAACTTCGGGGAAATCTAGAAGCACTATGAGCAGATAATGATCTTCGGCGTTTGGGTACAGGCACAGGTGTCACAGTAATGTTTCCTTTTTTCACTTTTTGATGCTCTGATTCTGACTTTGTCTTCTCACTTAGATCTTTATGTCCATTGCTTGACTCAAATTTATTAGATAGCCCCAGATTATCCAAATTTATCTCCCTGACCATCTTCAAGATATCAACATCATTTTCAGCATCTTTTGCTTTAGCCAATGAAGAGCTGTTCTTTTTATTTTTTCCACCTTTATTTCCCTGGGATTTTAATTGCTTGATCATTTTCCCAAGAGGCACTTCATTAGCTTCTCTTTCACTGTCATTTACATCCTCATCCCTGGCAGCATGTGAACTAGCCTGATATGATAAAAAAGGACTGCTATAAGTTGCTGAAAGATGCAAATGCCACCAAAGACTCGCTAAATATTTACTGCATAGCTGAAGATACTTATAAGCACTAGAACTTACATTTCCATCAGTTTCGAACTTAAGTGATTCAAAGTGAGTCAAGACACTTTCATCAGCCAACCACACTTTCCCTTCATTTGCCTATGAAAAAACACACAGCAGCATTGACAGAGCAGATAATTGAGTATCGGTAGGGATGATACTAAACTAAATACTATCCAAGTGAAGTGGATAAGGTCACTAAGATGGTGCACCAACAAAGTTTTGTAAAGCATACCAAAGCTTCTTCGCCTTCTTTATATTCATATGTTTTGTAAAGCATCAGAGGCAAAGAAACTGATGGAAGCAAGCTTTCATCCTCCTTTTGAACCAAGCGCTTGATGATTGACAGCCCAAGTTCAGAGATAGCATGTGAATTCTGCAAATGTTAAAATTAACCAGTATAAGATCAGCATTTTGCTTTTGTTGAACTCTTCAAGTTGATTTTTATATTTTCTCGTGGATAGTGTTTTTTGTTTAAGCCGCATGATTATGCATAAAGTAAACACTAAATACAAACTCAGGCATTTTTCCCCAACCTTTGACTTCTCTCGATCAACTACATCTTCCGAGCACTTAATATTCTGAAAGATGGAAACTAATAGAGAGTTAGTCTCTTTGTCTTTGTCATTGTCTTTCTCCTTCTCCTCCTCCTCCTTCTCCTTGTCGGTACCAGCTTCTAACTTGACACCTTCATCTTTATGAACTAGCATAGAAACGATCAAGTATAATTGCCTGAAAAATAGGGTGGAACAAATGTTATTCCCTCTCTGTTTTCTGGCTTTCTCAATAAGATCTTGGTAGCCTTTATTAATGAAACATCATATCAGATACCCTAAGAAAGCACATCTAAGACAGCAAAATGTACAATTATATGTACCGGTATATTGGTTCAAATGCTTTAACATCCTTGCACTCATTTACATTCGGACATGATTGATGAGCAAGAGCATGGACCAAATAAGGGATAATGTATTCAGGATAAACTGCCGAGGGATTTGCATCACTTTGCACAGAGACTTGTCGTGTCCTAGCTTGCTGGTGCATCTGAATAATATCAGCAAGATTCTGCTTCTCCTACCATTCCAAGTGAAATACAAAAACAGACAACAAAACTTCAGAATTTTATCAAGCCAGCAGGTATGGTACCAGTTAATTTGACCATGGATAATAATTGCTTTAAGAAATCAAGTACAGTAGAAATACCTCTTCAAAATCAAGGGACTTGAATCCTGTGGTATTAAATATGAAGGCACAAGCATACTTTGCATCCAGAACTCGGTCCTTGATGTATTGATGAACTTTACTCAGAAACAGCTTCCTAGCTTGGGGGAAAGCAATCTACTAGACCAAAAAGAAAGAAGCGGGCAAGGAGGGCATTACTAACAGCAAAAATCATTTAATTACAACTATCCTGGAAATTTCAAAAGACTCCACCTCTGGTGTCCTCAAAGTTAAGTGGAAGAGATCAACAGGTATCTTTTGATCCCAATGCTTTGACAAACGAAGAACTGCCTTAGCAGAAGCAAACCTCAAGTGGGCCTTATCAACTGAACTGTATGATAAGAAGAAAAAAATGCACAAGGAATTGCAAACATAATAAACTTAAGGGGGGGAAACAACAGTCATATATAAACTAATAAAAATAATACCTTGATTCAATATCTTTCGATATCTCTCCAAACAGAAGTATGTTTCTAAGGATTTCCAGAAGGCCATCAATACCACGACGGAGTTGTACATCTTTAACTGGCAAGTAGCTCTTGACCAATGTCTTGAGTCCATAAACCTGCAGGCAATTTTTTAGTACAATCCAATTGTAAAGTTGTCAAGGAAATAATATATATTCTAGACATTTTCATGAAAAGACAGTGTAATCTGTATACAGACCATATTATCAAGTAAAATAATGATATGCAGGCCATTAATTTAACCTTCAAAAGTTGACAGGAGAAGTCCAACTACCTTCAACAAACATAGTTCACTTCTGTCGTCCCAGCATGCTTTTGTATTATCTTCTGGTTTCTGCAACATTAAAGCACTCTGATGAGACTAATTATTATCAAGTCATGTCAAATCATGGCACAAGTTAGGGATTTGCAAAAGCATACACTACTGCATTCTAGAATTTTGCTCTTAATGAATTCTTCAATTTCATTTTCTCTAGTTTCAAAAACTGGCATTGCAGTCTGTGCAATGCATCCCAGAGATTGTAGTACAGCAGGCAAATGTGTCTTCTCTTCCAGCATGTCCACGAGTCTCTGCAAATTGAGAAAGAAATATCATGCGGATATTAACATAAATACAAAGCATTCCCAAGCTCTAATGATAATGCAAACAAACACAACAAAAAGATAAAAATGGAACCTTGTATAAAACAGAGAGGGACTTGAGCCCATCATCCTTTGTTATTGCTGCTAGGGCATGCACAGCATACTTGGCCTGCCTTCGGCTACCCTCTAAGCAAAGCCTCTCCAACATAAGGTCAATTGAACTGCAGGGAAGTGATAAGAAGTGTATAAGCATGAACATAGAAGGATGGCTCTAAATGTCAATAATTTCATGCACCGCACCTTGATGACTCCGCTAGTTGTTCTCGGATTGTACCACCAGCCTTTGCCAAAACATGCAAAGCACCTTCTTTTATTATTTCATTGTCATCTTTCAAAAAATTTATAAGCTCTTCCCCGGACCCACCAAGCAGCAATGGACTGAAGCGTGCAAGAATCTGAAAATTCATATAAAAATAAATATATAGATGGCATTGATTTGTTCAAAGCAAAATAGTCAAAATATTAACAAAAAAAAAAAGAATAAAGAAAATTCAGATGAGATTGCTAAACAAATAGAAGGCTTCGGAGCTGCAATAGTACAAGCAACCATACTAAAGAAAAAGATCATTGTATGCTGTAAGTATGACCGCACAAAAGTATGTGAATAAGGGGATGCAATTACAACAAAGCAATAGAGATCATAAAAATGCCTAACAAGTACAAGTGCGCAAGCGTAACAACATGGTTGATAGAAAAGCTCATCACCAGATCAAAAAGATGTATCATTGACATGTTCTTACCACCAGTAAATCCAAACAAGATTTTGTAAAATTCATATTTCCAGCTGAATTATGTTTGTTGACATCCACAATGATTTCTTTCACATGCTCCTTGTTGAAAAGTAAATAAGAACACTTCATGGAAAGACTGCTCAAAAAATCATGGAGTCGGTGTTTCTCGCCAAGTATTTTAAGTAAATCATCCTGCAAGATAAGGGAATTTCTTTATTGAGGAAATTTTCCAAGGAAAAAAGGCAAAGAAAAATGCAAATACAGCTTCATCAACTATCAAATAAGAATCGATTAAAAAATACATAAATAATGATAATGATAATTAAGAAAAGCAAGGCCATTCTTAATTTAGTCAACTCGATAGGTCCTCCATGGATTGAACTACAATTCATAACATTTGCAACTAACAGTGAATTGTCAGATTACAAATCAGATACGAACCAAAACATATTGAGAAAGTTTTTGCAGCGATTTATTATCATATCACTTACCCGACCAGTGCAGGCTTGATGGAAGCTGGTATTTGGATCCAGTAGATTTGTTAAAATCTTCCAGATATTGGCATCTTTCAATTGATCAAGTATCTGAAAATTCTCCTCAGTCTTGGCAGGCTCTGCAAAGGAGCGAGACATAATCCGAAAGCAGAACAGAATCTTTTTTTGGATCTCAGGAGTATCTCCATCCTGTATTTGAATGAGAACCAATTGTTGTGATTTTCATTTTCTCAATCCAATCTCTTTCCTGAATATGAATAATGTAATATCCAAGATTTACAAACCTGACGCATCTGCCTAAGTGATAGATACCTCAGAATCTCTTGCTGTAACCTGCAATCCAAGAAGAAATCCCCTGAAAATCAGTGCACAATCCATCAAATAAACACAGATTTACAAAATTTCAGCTTGAGTTGCCTGCTGTCAAAATCTAGCAATTTCAACATACCTTTGCTTCTGCTCCAGGATCTTCTCAAGAGCTTTCACCTCAACTCTGTCTAATACAGAGAAGACTCTTACCCAATGTTTACTTCTATCTTCTGCTGCACATTCAGTTGGAAACAGAGACCCACAAAGAACAAATTCAATTGTATCTGATCTGCAGAGCAGATTGCTGTGTTAGAAACATGTTTAAACAGATACTTGGTTGTGAAGGAGATACCAAGAAAGCTTCATAGCATCAGATAAAGTTGCAATTTTGCTGAAAACACAACTAGTTATTTATATTAGTGTGGACAAGCAGTCCAAGATAAGCACAGCTCATGAAGACACTAAAGGAGGGACCTGACCTTCAATAGTGCAGATGAAAGGGGATATGGACGATTGTGTGTGTTTGTGTGTGTGTGTGTGGGGACATATATATTATATAGGTACATATATCCAGCTTACTACAAAAGCCAAGAAGTCTTGCCTGAAATCCTTGTCATACAAACATCTCAAAATCCTTCCAGGAATCCAATCAAATTCACCAGGATTGACTGATCCATCAGAGGACTTTACACAATAAACCCTGAATATCTCAGCCAGTCTCTCCATACTATATCTTTTAACAAGTTGCTGGAAATTCCAAATGAAAAGAAATCCACACATCAGAACACTATACATAATGACTAGTATACAGTTAAGAAATAATTTGAAAACAGAGAAATATAGAAGTCATGACACACAGATTTATCTCGAAGACGCTCCGCCACTAGTTTTATAGTTTCAACAGGGACAGAATTCAAGGTATGACATACTACATCACAGAGTACATCAACGACTTGCTTTCGAACATTTTCATCATAGTCCAACAGTCGGTCACAAAGGGCAGCTGAAAACATTGAACCAAGTCAAAATCAACTAGGAATCATATATATAAACTAGTAAAGCCACTCAACAGACTTACAGATGATTTGAGCTGCCTCAGCTCGAAAAGGATTTGACAAAAGACAGCTTTTGACACGTTCAAGGACACACATCCGAACAGCAACTACTCTATCAGTCAATCTTTTCAAAAACTCAGAAAAGATAGACTGAAATGTTTCTGTGATGGCAGAGCCAGGCAAAGCAAATAGATCCCCGACCAACCCCACTGCTTTTAAACGAGTGTCTAGCTGGTCAGTCTGCAGATGTTGAACCTCATGTATTAAGAAACTACTCGCCAAATTTCAAACAATAGTAAGCTTAGACTATATTAGTAATTACCAGCAGCTCTCCTGTGAGGTATGGAATGGCTCCTGATAGGATCTGAGGAGCGCAACGGTAGATATCATATATAACTTCATGGTAGTCGATTTTACAATTTTCCAACCTGCTATCTTCTGACATTGATGATATGAGGAACTGCTTTATGCCAGCTTCAAGTTTTCCTGCACAATGCTCTATAACATTCAAGGCAAGTTTCCTCCCTGCCATCGAGATATCCTGGAATCACAAGTTCTAAAGACTGAGTTCTCTTTAAGGCAATATGATAAGAAATACTAAGCATTCAAGTAGTAGAGTAAAATGTCCATGGTAACCACAGAGAACACATACACCAACAAAGAGTAGGGATGCTTACATTTCTGTTACGACCTAATACAGATAAGATAATAAGTAGAAGATCCTCTCGGACATCCTCACTTTCTTCTATGAGAACAACCATTATTGTTTGCATTGAAGATAATACACTTTCTTGATGATCATCACTGCACGTGTGAAAATTTTCAGATCAATATCTATTAAACCCAGTTAACAAAACCCTTCAATTTAGGAAAACAATCGTGAATAAAAAGGTTTGGGCAAGGCTGGGGGGGGGGGGGGACATCTGCCCCTCCATGTGTTGTTAAGACACAAAAGTCAACGATAACACTTGCAATACAATAATCCAAGTAGCATTCATTTTATGGATTTAATAAAAAAGACAACAATTTTTAGAATAACTAATATAAGCAGATACAACATGTCACTTGCTTAACAAGCAACACAGAGAGACAGGTATATGAACTTTCTACTAGAACCTTGTAATACAAATTAATAAAAGAATCTAGTTATCATTTACAGTTCATTGATCATCTCAGTGTACACTCCAGTGACTGATGAAACATCCCTCCCCCTCCCAAAAAATTACAAATATGAAAAATGAAAAGGAATTATAAACTGCTTGTCTGAAATTTAGTTGCATGAACAGTGATCTAAAGTTGTTACATGTATATGAGAAAGGTGAACTGTGAAACAAAAGAATATGGCTTCAAAACTTCAGCAGCAAATATGAACTATCTTTGTGTGTCAATTAGAAGAGAATTTAAAGATTAAAAAGAGTCGGATAGAAGCACTTATAAATGTAAACCCTTTATTCTGTCTCAGAAAACATAAAAATAAATGGAAGAAGAAAAAACACACCTGGCGACAGTAAAAAATGTACTGCACATCTTATTCACCAGATCATTACATTCAAGATCCAGCATCACAACACATGACCTATATTTGGCAAGAGTCTCCAAAATAACAACTCTCCTTCCAAATGATGGACTGCTAGTATCACTTAACCCACTGAAAGTGCCTACGATCAAGTGGAAAATATCCTGCACATAGATACACACCATCAAGATTGGATTAAAATTTCAAACTTTTATGATTAGTAATAAAGTGAATCAACCAATTCCATTAATTAATTGAGCTGGTAAAGCATACAAACCTTTAAAACTTCATCACTGTAAGGAGCTTCAGGTGCAGTAATCCGGGTTATCTCGCAAATACAGGTTGCAACTAGAAGCTTAACATCCCTATCATGATGCTTCAACAAATCTGGCTTTACAATTGCATCAAGAAACGGCTGCGTTGACTCTGACACTGAAACCAGCGGTGATTGGTCCATCTCAGAAAGACAAGCAGCAGCTTGCTGCAGGTAAATCCATAAAGTAAATATTTTCAGCAACATTACTATAAAAAAAAGAACCCTAAGATTGTACACTGTTGCATTTAGGAATGGAAAAAAAACTCAACACTGTTGCCTAAAACTCAAAATCATTAATAGATTTCAAACACAAACCAAGGTCAAATACATTTGAAAAATCCAATATACATTAGCTTAGAGGTCAAGAGCAACATGCACCAGCACAAATTCAATACCTAATTCAGTTTCTTTTTCCTCTCTTTTTTGATAGGCAAAAGAAAAACAATATCAGGGCACCCTAATTCAACCAGTATAATCAAAAGCTTGCATCACAGCCATAATCTCGAAAGATTTAACACACAAACAAAGTGAGAGTTAGAATGACAACTCTTGCAAACAAAGTGAAAGTTAGAATGACAACTCTTGCAAACAATGTGAAAGTTAGAATGGCAATTCTTTCATATTTGACATGTTAATTTGAGCAGCCCCTAAAACTTTCACCCATCTAAACTTCACAATCTACTTAGCTTCCAATTTTTCTTTGCCATCCTTTTATGTTTCACTAAGCATCCACTTTCCTCCGCTTAGGTCAGAAATTCAGCCCTAGAATCAAAACCAAATCCTCAAGAGCTCAACAGAATACACTTTAGAACCAAAAAGGGCAAATTTAACAAGTGACCAGACGAAGTTTTTCACGAGCTGCCAACCCTTTTGAAAGGGTGGCACTGCTAACCCTAATTCAAACAAACTCCCTCGACTATAACTCGAAACAAACAAAAAAGCTCACTAAAACAATCTACGTTATTCTACAACTTGACTAGCTTAACCTAAAAAACGTTCCAACCTTTAAGCCCTTCTTACAAACAATTTTTCCCATGCAACAAACCCCTAATGCAAGAAATTCAGCTTAAACCAACCAAATTTCACTTCTTTTCATTCCCTTTCTAGGTTTTTCTCAGCAACCAAACAAAGAGTAGATTTTTGCTCAAATTCAAAAAATGGGGTTACCTTTAAAAGCTTAATAACACCATCTTTAGTAGAAGGAAGTGTTTCCAGCTTGGATCCCACCTCCTTTAACTTCTCTTCAAGCTTCTTTTCCTCTTCCATTCCTTTTCACTCTTGAAAAGAAACACTTGGTCGTTTTCTAATTTCCAAGATTCAGTTTTTCAGACAGAACTAAATTAATGGTCCCCCGCTCTCTCTATCACACGCATGTCGAAAGGGTTAAAGGATTCGTGGTTCTTTTTTGTGTGTTTAAAGCTTTCTCCTATATTTTTTTGGGGGGGTCTTGATTTTGTGTTCGTTTTTCGAACAAGAAGGCGAAATGAACTCAAAATGTAAGTGAAATCACATAAATTTCTTCTGCCTTGTATATATCCATCAACATATCTAAGTCCTTCGCAGTCGCGTACGTGCGGATTCTTCCTTTTCTTCTTTTGCTGCGATGCCCCTTTGCTTTATCTTATTTAACTATTTCTTTCCTTTTGGTAATTCTATCGTTTACATTTGTGTATGGACTGAAAATCATGTGTAGTCCTTCTGCTTCTCATATCTGGTCAAATGAAACCCTGCTATGTGAATCAATAACTTGATAGTAAGACCTAAGATCCCCTTCTCATGAAGGCTCTCTTTTCTAGTGCATTCTAAGATTTAGGGTTTAGATTGTGTCCGTTAAAAATGGTTGAAATCCAAACTAATTCTTGGATCACGATAAAGAATTAAAAGTATACGATCATTAAACCAAATGTTGGAAGCAAAAAGATAACTTTTAATGTTTAATCTTTATACATGCATAATAATAATAATAACGTGGATATTTGTAAATAATAAACAAACAAATATATGTTTTAGAAATTATTATATATTGTGATTGTAAATTATAATTATTTGGTTTATACATACAGCTTCTAAATGAAATAAAAATTATATTACATCTGTCATTATTTATGAATAAAAAATTAAATAAAAAAATATAAAAATACTTCAAGAACAAGGAAAGATTTTGATTTTATTGCTTAATGTATTTATATGTCAACTTTTATAATTTTATATTCTCAGTGAATCAAATATTTAATATCCTTTTAATTTTAATGTGTGCCTTAATTAAAGTATGCAAGTAATAAATACACTAATTATATATTTCTAATCTCTCTCCCTACCCTTATTCATAGCCTTGAAGCTCAAATCCATCCATCAAATTCTATACAAAGGAAGATTGGTTCATTGGAACAAACTCCTACTTCATTCGTTCAATCGATGGCGTGATTCAAGATGGAGGGTATATTTGAAAATAAATTTAAAGTACAGGGGTAAAATCATAAAAGTAAGAAAATCAAGAATGTCTCATGAGGGTATTGTTGCAAAAGTCATAACATACAAGGATACAAGTCAGGATGTGCCCATGGACCGGAGCGAGTAGTTGATGACGCACTCAAGCTACCAAATCACCCTTGGATTTTCAGAAAAATAACATGAGTGCCCTTCTAGCTTTTGGTGGTGTATTACATATATTATAGAACTTTTTTTTTTCAGGTAACAATTGATTAATAATTGGTTATTTCGTAATTATGATTAACCATGACAATTATGATTAACCATGACAATAAAAATGGTTATATGGAATGGTTGACGAATTATCCTGTTATTTTAAAAGTTTTTATTTTTAAAAAGAGTTAAAATAATGAAGTTTTAAATATTTTAAAAAAAAATTAAATCAAATCTTATTTCTAAATTAATTTATTAAATTAATCCACGTCAAATTTATATTTAATTAAATATAAAATGTAGATCCGAATTGGCAGATTGACCTTTGTAACCAGCAGGCCCATCAATCATCAATTTATCCCCACCAAGTACGACATCGTTTTTCCTGGTCTCCCAACAAAGCAGCCTAATTGAAAACTGAACGAAACCCTAAACCCTTTGCTTCCCTTTCTTCGGTACTTCAATGGAGGAAGAGAAAGAGACCGAACAAAATGACCAAAACACCCTCGAGAGCCAACCCAATTCACAGCCCACTCCACTCTCCAAAAACGCACAAAAGAAACTGCTGAAGCAGCAAAAATGGGAAGCAAAGAAAGCAGAGAAAAAAGCACAAGTGAAGGAGCAAAAAATGAAAGAAGCAGAGAGAAAGAGAAAAGAATGGGAGGAGAGACTATCAAGCTGTGCAAGTGAAGAAGAAAGGTTGAAGCTTATAGAGTCAAGGAGAGAGTTAAGGAAAGAGAGAATGGAGAAGAGGGCAGAAGAGAAAGAAGACAAACTGCAGAGGCTTAGTAAGGCTAAAGAATTTGGTCAGAATATAGTGATTGATCTTGAGTTTGCTGATCTTATGACTAACAGTGAGATTCACAGTCTTGTTCAACAGGTTAGTTTTTGGCTTTTTTGTGTTAAAGTTTGGGACTTTTTTGTTTTCAACAATGGGTTCATGCTGTATAGTATTTGTGTTGGGTGTTTTTAGTAGGGATTGGTGGTAATAATTGTTGGATTGAGTTTTGGGGTCAAATTATGATGGTCCGTTTGGAGAAATGATTGAATTCTGATGTGGGTTCAATGCTGTTTTTTATGGAAATAGAGTTATGATTCCATTGCTAAGAACTTTTCTGTAATGTGTGAAATGGCATTGGTAAATTTGTTTTAAGGATATGTTAGATTCATTTTAAGTAAGAATTGGTGCTCACAGTTAGGTTGAATTTAGTTGGTTGAATTATGATGGTGGATTTAGAGAAATGAGTGAGTTTCTGTAGTTTTGAGTTTCAACACAGCTTCACTTGAAAGAAGTTGGTGGTTACATTGCTAAGACATCAGATGATTGCATCAGCCTTGTATCCGGTCTGAGTATTGTAGACAACAGACAAGTAAAATTATGGCATTTTAATAAAGTTCTGATGTGGATATTTATTCTAGAATTTTAGCTACAATTTGTTTGTGCCATTTACGAGACTTGAGTGCTAAAAAATTATGCTGAAGAGGTTGCGTGATTGTATAGTTGGTGGGATGCATAGGATTTTTATTTTTTTTTAACAAATTCGAGCCAATGCGCTTTCAATGACTGATTATATCCTCACTATTTATAATGGCAGATTATGTATTGTTATGCTGTGAACAGAAGATGTACATCCCCCAGTCACCTCTGGTTGACTGGGTGCAGGGGGGAAATGGAGAACCAATTGCAAAGGCTCCCAGGATTTGATAAATGGATTATTGAGAAGGAAAGTCAATCATATATTGATGCATTGCAAGATCAAAAGGAGAATTTGGTGTATCTTACAGCAGATTCTGAAACAGTGCTAGATGAACTTGATCTGAAGAAAATATATATCATTGGTGGGTTAGTAGATCGGAATCGGTGGAAAGGCATAACCATGAAGAAAGCAAGTGAGCAAGGAATCCAAACAGCAAAACTTCCTATAGGCAGTTACTTGAAGATGTCAAGTTCTCAGGTATGATTGGTCTCGGTCTCAACATTTGTGTTTTCTTCTTTCAATGCTTGAAGTGTTGACTGTAACGTGGATTTTATTGCTTTTGTGCTTCTTCTTTTTCGTGTCACTTGTGCACTGAAATCACATTGATTGTAGAACATGTAGTAGATGCAAATTGGTACAAGGAATGTGGTGCTGCCGTTATGCATCGTTGCACACAAAGAGGGCTGAGTTAAGCGATTAGGGGGGAGTTTTACTCCTCATTGCCCAATTTCTGGCAAAGGTGCCCGAGAGTGTTGGACAGGGTCTCAATCTGTGAAGATCTGCAAGAAGCAGTCACTACTCTTTCCAGCCATCGCCCCCATGGATGGAATTAAGATGATTTATTATGAGAACTTTCATTACAGAGGGCATTTTGCAATAAAAAACGAAGGAAAGTTCATTCACAAACATACAAATTTATCTGCTGTGACTCAAAAATTGATGCTGTTGTGACTGAAGTAACCAAGACAGCTCATTGATCTTACCCTGTATCAATGCGAGAAAGGGGTTTTCCCCATCCTGTGGCCCATTGATTTCCTCTGAAACACTGAACCTCAAGCCCTCAAAATTCATGTTCTTTATCTGCTAACTCTTTGCTCTTATTTGTTCATTCGAGTGCAGGTACTTACTGTAAACCAAGTGGTAGAGATCCTTCTCAAGTTTGTGGAAATAAAAGATTGGAAAGCTTCCTTCTTTGAAGTAATTCCTCAAAGGAAAAGAGGTGAAACTGATTCAGAAGAACTCCAGGGAGTTGATGGAGAAGAGTTGGAGAACGAAGATGACGCGTCTGATAAGAAAAAGCGATGCATTGAAGTTCGTTCCACGCAGTAGAACTAACATGAATGATTGGCATTTGAATCTTTGCAGGCATTTAACTTTGTCAAAAGACCCCCCCCCCACCACCAAAAAAAAAAATGTCAGGAGAGTGATCTTGTTTTTCCGACTGAAAAATGCAATTTACCTCTTCAATGAGAGAGACTCACTTTTCCATTCACTATGCTCCTATATGGCGTTGATCAAACTTTGCCAACCCTTATTTTGCCACTAGCCCCCTCTGTTTGCTTGTACGCCTGAACAAGGCTATTGACAGGCTACTTGAATTTTTATCACAGGCCAGGTTTTCGGCATCTAGTTTCCATGGCATGGTGGCAGCGTGTTCGTTCTGTAAACGAAAGGTCGCGGGTTCGATCGTTGTTGGGGCTTTCCTTCTCCAATGCTTGCCTCCGTTGATAATATATGCCCACAGGAACCTACTCTCCATTGTTTTTTTTTTTTTTTTTCTCATTTAATGGTTTTTATTGATGAAAAATTTAATATGAAGATTCAGGGTCCGTTATTTTTCTTGGAATTGCTAAATCATAAATATCATTGAAAATGGTGTTTATTAATGCAAATTTTGACTTAGATGTATGCTATATTTTGTTGGAATTGCTGAATCATAAATATCATCGAGAATAGTGTTTATTGGTGGCCCCTGCATCTTCTTTGCGGTTCTCATATATCATCTTCGTTCGTGGAATTACTTGATCATAGTAATAATATCATTGAAAATATCGTGAGATTGCTCTTCACACGATTTGTATATGCAAGTTCTTTTGAATTCAATGAATTTTGCTTCAATTTTAACCTAGGTTCTAGCAATTACAAATTTTTCACACTGATAAATTTTTGCAGTTACAGTGGTTAAGAAAAAGTTATAAATTGTAATTTTTTTGTAATTAAGATTTTAAAAAAAAAAATCTGTAAAATCTATGTAAAACCGTAGTATGTACTAATTAATCAAATATTTTTAAACTTATAATTAAGATAAAATATAATTTTAATTCCAGCTCATTGTACTACCAAATAGGCCATAAGTTAAGTTTTGTTATTGTTTCTTTTGAAAGCAAACTTATTAAATTCACTTTGATTCATGGCTTAATCTGGTGTTTGAGTTACGGGTCTAGCTTTTTAATATCCAAGTTAATCTAAAATATCAGTGGATCAAATTATTTAATATATCAAGTTAATTTGTATGTAATTTAATTTAAAATTCGGCAACAAATCATTGAATTAATTAGCCACTGGACATTAATTGAGTTTGATAATACCGTTTGAAAGAGCGTATAAGATATCGGGGTGAAAAATGGTATGCCAAAAGGGAGAAGAAACTGAACAGTGCAAGACATCACATCATCTTATATTAAAACAGAAATCAAGAACCTAATTAAGAAATGAAATATGGTAATTAACTCCCAATTAAACACTAATTAACCTCCTGAACAGAGTTAAACTAGGAAATCTACAATTACACAGTGCCAAACACTAACCTCTCTAGCTATCTTCCGGTCCCTCTCTAGCTAGCTCCATTTCTTAATTTCTCAATCTCTCATTTATGCTGAGCAAAAGCTTCAACATTAGCCAAAGCAGCAGCATGGGAGGAACTAGCATTGGGGTTAGCATCCCTCATATTCATATAGCCAGCTCCTATAGGAGACCCACCAAAGAACCCATGGTGATGATGGCTCGCATGAAATGCTGGTGCATAAGCACCGACCCCAGCCACTGCTCCAAACTGATCAACATTGTTATTGCTATTGTTATTCCTAGTACTCTTCACCAATGGCTGATCACATCTCATCGAGCCGCGCTCACCCTCGAGTTCACGGTATCGGTGAAGATAGATGGTCAAGGGTTCAATGTAGTCATCAAACCCTAGCTTGCTCATTGCATAAAGCACATCCTCAGCTGTTATAGTCTTGCGTTGCTCGCGTTGGCAACGTTCATTGGCTTCACTGGTGATGAAGCTAATGTACTCAGATACGCATTCTTGGATTGTTTCCTTGGCATCATCAGATATTTTTGCATGTGAAGGGAGAATCTTGCGCATGATCCTGATAACATTGGCTATTGGCATGAACCTGTCTTGCTCTCTTACAGCACTACATTCATTAATGTCATCTGTGGTTGCATGAAC
The DNA here is from genome assembly GCF_005239225.2 of Populus alba. Taxonomy (NCBI): domain Eukaryota; kingdom Viridiplantae; phylum Streptophyta; class Magnoliopsida; order Malpighiales; family Salicaceae; genus Populus; species Populus alba. Next base: position 362,736 of record NC_133289.1, read on the forward strand.
GTTGATGCTGCTGTTTCTGTTGCTGTTGTTGCTGCTGCTGCTGTGGTTGATATCAGCTGTTAGCCTCATGTTGATCTCTGATGAAAGGAAAGGCAATTATTATTATTTTTCCATATTTTCATCTAACTGGTGGACTTTCCAAACAACCTTATCAAAAGACAAGAGAGTTTATTGTCGAGATCATAAAGTGGACAGAGACAAAGGCAGGAAGCGTTTTGAATCCTCAGAAAGAATGCATGGATGCCACTTGTTTCATATATTGCATGAACGATGCATGCCACTTGTACATATGCTATGCGTTTACCATTATTTGCTAACTATTTTCATCATCATCACGAGCCAAAGATACCTTGTCGACCATGGGGGGATAACCATCTTGCTTACTTAAAACGCAGAAGATTGAGAAAAATATGATAATATCTATGTATACATAAATGGACATCAAAGCCGTTGAGAGATAGGGTTTGCATGTCATCATGATAAATCAATAATTCATGTAAAAAAAAATACATAACAATGCATAGAATCAATGCAACATATCTTCTTGTCCAGAGGGGAAGAAATAGAAAATTGATAGCATTTCTTTGCATGCAAGAGAAGATGATGCCTATGAACATGAAATTAACTAAAAAATCATGGAAAAGCATTTATCTTTATAATAATAATCTATCTTCATAGCCTTAATTTTAAAGCAGGTTTAAACTTAATTTCTTATAGCACTACAGCTTCTCTTCTTGTATGATAAGATTAAGCTTACCTGAGCTTGTGTTGAGGAGCTCGCGGTACCCATGAAAGCCTCCTCTACGGTCCATTAATTTCTTTGTGGAAATTAACGCTCTTTTTTTCTCTATTAGCAGAACAACTTCTCTTTTTTTTTCTTCCTGGAAGTGAAATTGAAAGAACGACAAGGGCAAGTGTCAATATTTATAGAGCTGAAAAGTGGACCACTTGGCAAAGGGGCGATGTGCACGAAGCATGAATCCTTTGTATATAATTACTAGCTATATATAGCTAGTTTTTAAATAAAATTTACTTGGATCGGAGAGAAAGGAACAAGATTTTAGGCTGTCAATGGCAGAACACATTGGTATTCCACAAGAACAGACAAGAAAAACAGGCATGCTAGCTTGCTTTCTTAATTGCTTGCATATTAATGTTGTTTTCAGTTTACACTCCCTAGCTCAACGCTTGCATTTCAGCCATTGCGCGATTCAATGGTATTGCAAAGTGAACAGCAAGTTTCCAATTTTCCATTCATCTTGTATTAATTTATTGTTCCTTATTTTCTTTTTCTTTTTCTTTTTCATGTTATGATTATTTTTTTTAAAAAAGAAGAAATTTCTGTCTATTTTTACAATTTTACTTTAGTTATTATTTTATTGTTAAATGATATCTTTCAATCAATTTGTACTTATAAAGATAAAATTTATATTTCTAATATAATTAAGGAAAAGGTATATACACAAATAGAAACAATAACATTTATGGATACTGTTCTTGTTATGTCACATGTTAAAAATTCATTATGAATATTGACTAGATCTTGGTCTTAATCTTACAACATCATACAGATTAATATTTTGCAGATTTTTTTATGGTTTTATGAAGAATATAATTGTTAAACCCAACTTGATTACTTGATATGTCTTGAAAAACTCTTGATGATAAGTTTTAAATTGAATTAGTTTTAACATTAAATCAACTAATATTATTTAACATAAAAAAGTATTAAATTGATTTTTTTAGTATTTTTTAATGATTTTAATATATTGATATAAAAAATTATTTTATTATATTTTCAAGAAAAATCACTTTGTATCACAATATTAAACATATATTAAATCTGATTCACCTAGTAAAGTTCTTCAAACAAACCCTTCTAGACCTGCCAAGTAATTTTCTTTTTTTAAAAAAAAAACAAACAAAATAATAGATCACGGCTGACTCAATAATAGGCAAATTTTTATTTTGGTCCCATATGCTTACATGAGAAAAAAAATTTAGTCCTTTAACTTCCATATAGAAGAAGCCAAAACAAATAATGAAAAGGAAGGTATTTGCCTCCACTGCCTCAATTTCCGTTATCCCTCTCACCTGCCCCACTTTACATCCACCAAGGTATGCCACTCATAACTCCTCTTCTAAAAAAAATCTATCTTTCTTGATTTACCTGTTCATTGAACTATTGCCATGGCATCATTTAGATTACCACCAACTTCTTTAGACTCATTTTATTCAAACAAGTCAAATTTCTCTACAAACCCACTTCATTTCCCTGGCAATTCTGCACTTTTTTCCATTTCTAGTTGTATTCATTTGATCACTTCTTTGAGTAGATTTAGTGCTGTTAAGGTGTCTAGAATCGAAACTGAATTGTCTGAAAAGGACCCTTTTTTATCAACTTCAGAGGGTTTGGTTAGTGAGAATGAACAAAAGGACCTGGATTTTGAACATGAGAGAAAAATTAAGTACAAGGGTGCTAAGAAAGGGACTAAGAGGGAAGTGGGTTTTAAGTTTAGTTGTAAAAGGAATGGTAGCAAGCTAGAAAGGGAGGGCTTTTTTGTGTATGATGGTGAGTTGGATGTTAATTACTCTGTTGTTGGGTCTAATATGAGCTTAGAGCAATGTAATGATGTTTTGAGACGGCTCGAGAAGGGTACCAGTGATGATAAAACTTTGAGGTTTTTTGAGTGGATGAGGAGTAATGGGAAGCTTGAAAAGAATGTTAGTGCTTTCAATGTTGTTTTTCGAGTGTTGGGTAGGAGGGAGGATTGGGATACTGCTGAGAGGATGATTAGGGAAATGAGGGAGAGTTTTGGTTCTGAGCTGGATTGTAGAGTCTTTAACACACTTATTTACTCGTGTTCTAAACGGGGGAGTGTGGAGTTGAGTGGGAAATGGTTTAGGATGATGTTGGAGCTTGGGGTTCAGCCAAATGTCGCTACTTTTGGTATGGTAATGGGGCTTTACCAAAAGGGTTGGAATGTTGAGGAGGCAGAATTTTCTTTTGCTCAAATGAGGAGATTTGGGATAATATGTCAGTCCGCATACTCGGCAATGATCACTATTTATACCCGTTTGAGTTTGTATGACAAGGCAGAAGAGGTTATCGGTTTGATGAGAGACGATAAGGTGGTGCTAAATTTGGAGAATTGGTTGGTTTTGCTTAATGCTTATAGTCAGCAAGGGAAGTTAGAGAAGGCCGAGCAGCTGTTGGTTTCAATGCAAGAAGCCAAGTTTTCCCCTACTATTGTTGCATACAATATATTGATCACTGGTTACGGAAAGGCATCCAATATGGTTGCCGCTCAACGGCTGTTCTCAGGCATCCAAAATGCTGGATTAGTGCCTGATGATACAACCTACCGTTCCATGATTGAAGGTTGGGGTCGTGTTGGCAATTATAAGGAGGCAGAATGGTACTATAAGGAGCTCAAGCGGATGGGATTCAAGCCTAACTCATCCAACTTGTACACGCTAATAAATTTGCAAGCTGAGCATGGGGATGAAGAAGGTGCTTGCAGAACTCTTGATGATATGCTGAAGATAGGGTGCCAGTATTCCTCAATCCTTGGAACTCTTTTGAAAGCATATGAGAAGGTCGGAAGGATTGATAAAATTCCTTTTCTTTTGAAAGGTTCCTTCTATCAACATGTTACCGTTAACCAGAATTCATGCTCCATTCTTGTCATTGCTTATGTAAAAAACCTGTTGGTTGATGAGGCTATAAAATTGTTGGGTGACAAAAAATGGAATGATCCAGTTTTTGAGGATAACTTGTATCATTTGTTAATCTGCTCATGCAAGGAGCTGGGCCATCTTGACAGTGCTGTTAATATATACTCTTTGATGCCCAAATCTGATGATAGACCAAATTTGCACATCTCGTGTACCATGATTGACATTTACACTACTATGGGTCAATTTAATGAGGGGGAAAAACTTTATATGAAGTTAAAATCTTCTGGAATTGGTTTAGATGTGATTGCTTTCAGCATTGTTGTAAGAATGTATGTCAAAGCTGGATCTTTGAAGGATGCTTGTTCTGTTCTAGAAACAATGGAGAAGGAAAAGGACATGGTTCCAGACATTTATCTGTTCCGGGACATGCTTCGCATATACCAACAGTGTGGAATGATGGATAAGTTAAATGATCTGTATTTCAAAATCTTGAAGAGTGGAGTTGTTTGGGATCAGGAGTTGTATAATTGCCTCATAAACTGCTGTGCTCGTGCTCTGCCGGTTGGTGAACTTTCCAGACTTTTCAATGAGATGCTTCAGCGTGGTTTTGATCCTAATACCATTACCTTCAATGTCATGCTTGATGTTTATGCAAAGGCTAAGCTTTTCAATAAAGCTAGGGAACTGTTCATGATGGCTAGAAAACGAGGATTGGTTGATGTAATTTCTTACAATACCATTATAGCTGCTTATGGACGCAAAAGAGACTTCAAAAATATGGCATCAACCATACACACTATGCAATTTGATGGTTTTTCAGTTTCCCTCGAAGCCTACAACTGTGTGTTGGATGCCTACGGGAAAGAAGGTCAGATGGAGAGTTTTAGAAGTGTCTTGCAGAGAATGAAGAATTCAAGCTGTACTGCTGACCATTATACATACAACATTATGATGAATATCTATGGAGAGCTAGGGTGGATTGATGAAGTTGCAGGTGTGCTCACAGAACTGAGAGAATGTGGGCTGGGACCTGATTTGTGTAGCTATAATACACTGATAAAAGCATATGGAATTGCTGGAATGGTTGAAGATGCTGTGGGTTTGGTCAAGGAAATGAGGCAAAATGGGGTAGAACCTGATAAGATAACCTACACCAATCTGATTACTACATTGCAGAAGAATGATAAATACTTGGAGGCTGTTAAATGGTCCTTGTGGATGAAGCAGAGGGGACTATGAAGCACACACAACTAAAGTACATATAGTTTTCTCTTTTCAGTAATCTAATCATCAGACTCTTTTAAGTCAGAAAGAGCCTGGCATGGATGATGGATCCTACTTAATATATCTGAAGTTTTGGCACCCTAGGTGAGATATTATATTCATGTCTGTTGTCTACGTATCGCTACTTCTGAAATAATCTTCTATCTTCTTGGTATAAGTGGCTCTAACTCTTTCTGCTCATATATTCGTGTCTACTGTTAATGTCCGATGCCTGCCAATTGTTGAATAGATTTCGTGAGATTCTTTCTGATTACCAACCTTTCAGCTGATTTCTGTTGGCCATGGCTTGTGATAAATTCATACAAGTAATTGATGAAAACCAGAACGCTATGGAAAGTTTTGTTTTACTGTTACTGCTAATGGTCACATATAGGTGGCCTACTTTTTGTGCAGGTTTCCTGTCTTTTATTGCTACCACTGAACTAATTTACTCCTTTCCTTCCTGAATGATAAAAGTTTTTCTAATTATTTCAGAACGTGTATCAAGTATTCTTGCTTTCTTCCTTAATCAGATGGAACACTTAGTTGATAATCTTTTGTTCTACTACAGAGTCTCAAGATTCTGTACAGTTGGGAGAAACTGGCTCTATGTGAAATTAAGACACATGGTGTAAAAGGTGTAGCATCCTTGCATGTCTTGCCCTCAGAATATGGTTATGCAGAAGTGAAAAGGCCAGTTGATAAATCAACATCAAGAACTTAAATGGTGATGTGGATATCAGTCACAGCACCGATAACTTCTGCTTTGAGAATTTATCTTTCCGGTGCATTCTTTCCACGGAAGTGATGAAATTCAGTTTGATAGAGGTGTTCGCATTTCTAAGTTCAATCGGTGTTTCTTCTGCAAACCAAACTGGGTTGTATATGCATAAATGTCTAATGTATCAGAAATCAGTTTATATTTCAGCCCATTTTCACGTCAGAAAACAGTGTCGTTCTTCATGTATTGGTTCATGTAATTATAAGAAACTATGATTTTGCTAGAGCCATGTCATTTCAGACTGAATGTTGCAAGTTTAATATCAGGTTGATGCATGGCCTGGTTTTTACTTCTGTGGACTTCCTCATTTTGTTCAATTTGTCATAATTACTATCATAGTTTGCTTACACGAAAATATTTTACATGAAAAAGTTTTTATAATGTTTGGTATATAATAATTTAAAAAAATATGATGGTAATAGAATGATAATGATAATATGTCTTGGAAGTAGCAATGATGGAGGCGGTGGAGATGGAGTGATGGTAGCGGGGGTGATTAAAATAATTACATGATATAATTAATAAATTACTGTGTAAAATATTTTACAAAACTTACAAGTTAAAAATATTTTTTTATAAATAAACTAAGCTTAAAGATTAAATGCAAAATGCAAAATATTGTATATTAACAAGGTTTTATGTAAAATATTTTACCGGAAACAGAAGTAGAATATTCAAAAAAATATTTTTTCTAAAATATTTTTCATAAAACAAACAAATGTGTTTAATGTTGATTATTAGGGTTAGAGCAATCCTTCAAAGATAATTGGAGCTTGAATCATGATAGGTGAATAAAATGGAAATTTTGCCCGCAGCTTATTTTTGCCTGTGCTAATATACATTACTGCTGGTCAAAATATAACCCAAGTGTGAATTAAATCTTAGATTTGTAACCCTCTCATCAGTATAACCAGACTTGAGTGTCTCTTTTCTTGTTTGTGCTTGGCATGATTAATGGTCCTAGAATCTTTTCTCTGTTTCTCATGGCCTTGCTGACAAAATCATTCATCCTTGTATTTCCATATTATATGCAGAAGCCAGAAGGCCTGGGACCGTCTGAGATATTGATTTTTTCTATTTTCACTCATTCCTCTCCTCACACTCTTGTATTCTTTTGTCCTTGCACTGTGTGTGGTGATGCTGCTGGTTTGCCATGAGGAATTTCGTCACATTCTAGTTTATTGAGCTGCTCGACTTTTTCAAGACTTGAGCAGCCATGAAGGTTGAGAACCATTCCAGCATTTGATGAGATTGGTGACTATCCTTGTGCATTGTCTATGAAGCAATTTTTCTTCTCTTGACCGTTCCCCTCCTTTTGTGGCGTTTTGTGATAGCAATTGATCAACACACTTGGTTAACAATAGCATTTTGTTAAACGTTTTTGTTATTGAATAGTGGATGAGTTTTTGATGTGTTAATTGTCTTTGTTCATCATATTTTATGCAGTCAAAAGGCAAGACATGAAATGCTGATGCAGATTTTGATCTGTGGTACCTGATCTGGTGGGATTACCTGGTGGGTTAATCCGGGACGTGGCGCAGGTCACGTTAAAAAAATAAACCAAGCAGAAGTAGTGGGATTACCTGATGGGTTAATCCAGGACATAAACCAAGTAGAAGTTTATCAGTAAAAACCTAATTTTCAAAACATCATCATTTTGGTTAATCTGTAGACCTGGGCTGATGTAATAACTGCACATATAAATAGCAATAAGAAGACAAAAGCCTTTTCGGTTCTGGTTTAAAACATATGAAAAATTCAAAAATTTAATCACCCCTGAATATAGCATGGAAGATCTATTTGCCATGAAGATCAAAACACAACCATATTCAGCAGAAAGAATCTCCCTGAAAGCTAAAGAAACCACAATACTCATCATAGAATAAGGATTTGAAAAAAGGAAAATGAAACAAGGAAACTAATGGCCAAATTGCACCTTTTTCTATCTACTGTAATTGCAAGAACAATTGGTACGATCAAATTTCCCCCCTGCAATGCATAGCTAATGCAGGAACAGCCAATAACAGTTCAAGGAGTACTAATCTAAGTTAATACAGACACATAAATGGACCCGAGTCAAGGTAAGATTCGAGAAAACAAAGACTTGAAATGGTTTGAGCATTTCAACCTTTACCAAGAGTGCAGTTAACTTGATTGCCTGTATTGGTAGAGCCGTTTCCCAGATTAACAAATCCATTATTGTATAAGACATCCAATTCGTGAAAATAAGGGCTCCCTGTAATATTTTCAAATGGCTTTTTCACCACACTTCCCACTGACTTTTTGAAGGGCTTGTTGATGTTTTCCCATTTCTCTTTGCAGTTCTTTGCGGTACGGTTGTAGCCCGTATTGCACATTCCATCAGATATTAAATCCCAAATATTGGTCCCTTTGGAGCCTGTAACTTGCAGCTGTTGTTCCCAAGCAGTTCGAAGTGTTATAAGTGCTTGCACCTCAGCTTCCAGCCATCTTCTATTACTTTGGTCACACTTAGAAATGATTTTGAGTTGGAGCATTGCCTCCATTTGAGACTTCAATAGCATGTCCCGTCATGTTATGGATGAAGGAAATGAGAGCTAGGTTACGAGAAGTCTCTTGAGCCCTAGCCTCATTATCCCTTTTCATCCTTTCCATCTCCTGCTGCTTCCAAGCTTCTTCTCTTATCATTGTCTCCCTTTCTCTACTCTCTATCATCTCTACCAACTGTTTATGCATCTCCTCTTGCTTCTCCATCACTTTCATCACCAAACTCTCCAAAAACTTCTCAATCTTTCTCTTTGATCTCCTCTTTCTCTTCCGACCAACAGATTCTCCCGCACCAACTGATGAATCATCAGCATTTCCATCACACGAGCATAAGCTGAAAACAAAGGAAACCACATTAACTTGGTTTCTAAGGAGCACATTTGTCAATCTACACTACCACTACATCAACATGATCCAAGGTCGGTTCAGTTTACAGTCTTGATTCAAGCTGTCCCTCAACTTATAAAAGAGCCAATCATCTCTACCATCACAGTAATTCTTCAATCCCACGCATGATAAAACGAACAAAAACAATTACAGACACAATCACACTCCCAAATGAAACATCATACTAATCACCATTACATACAACAAGACACATTGCCACTTTCCTACCTTAATTAGAAAGGTCAAGCTGTTTTGACATGCTACATTACATCCTTAGCAAATCTACCTTAAAATCACCATAACCCTTTTCTTAATTTCCTAAAAAAATTCAATTTAATTAACATTATAAATTCTTGAACAAATTATTTATATAAAAAAAAAAAAAACCCACCTTTGCAGGGGAAAAAAAAGCTTGAGCTAAAATCTCTTAAAAAATAAATAAAAAAATTATAAATTAATTAGCTAACACATAATTAATAAATAATTTAAAAAAAAAAAAATCTAAACTTGCCTAAATTCATCTTCAAGAAAACCTTCACCTGAACCCAGCCCGAGCCCACCACCACCATTAACAGCTACGTCACTCGCTTCTCCACTAACAAAACCCCACAGCTTCTCTCTACCGTCCTCCCCAGAACCCGAAGGAACCCGGCCATTTCCTCTAATAGGACGGAGCTTCTGTGGAAGCAAGCTGTCAACATCACTCGACCCAACAACCGCCGCCGCTGAAGTGGAGATATCAAAGTTTCCGGTGGGTGGGAATGGAATTAGATGAAGAGGAAAGTCGTTAGGGTTTCGTATCTGCCGGTCATCGGCAGCTAGTAAATCCATTTTTTTTACTGATAATTAAAAAAATAAATGGCTGCGTTTCGGGGGTTATTTAGCAGTAGTAAAAAAAATAAAATAAAAGAAGAAGGTAAAAAAAATGAAATGGAGGGACTTATGAATTTATATTTTTGGCCCTTTACTGTTTAAGTTTACAAAGTTTGTCCAGTAATGGGTGTATAATAAATAAATGGCCCTTTTCTTTTAAATGGGACTCATTAATATTGATCAAATGATTTTTTTTCTAATTAAAAATTTCATGAAATGAAATAAATATTATGGAATTAAAAAAAATCTATAAAAGTATCACAGAAATACTTAGTTAATTTTTTTTTCATATTTATAACATTATTTATGAAAAAATATCAAAAATTAATGTTATATAATTTTAAAAGTAGACACGAGTTTAATACATTTTATATTATATATTAGAAATAAAAATTAAAGTAAATTAAATTAAAAAAATAAAATTAAGAAAAAATATATTGAATCGAATACCTAATTAAATAAAAAAAGAGAGTAGATGAATTATATTAAAAAATTATTAAAGCATAGGAATCGAACAGAGATAATATAGGATTGGTGCGATGCAGGTGTTATTCCACACAAAAAATTCAAATATGAGGATTTAAAAGGAATAAATGTAAGTATTTTGAAAGAAAAAAAACCTTTCAAGTTTAATTTTCTAGAATAAGAGATAATTTTTTATTAAACAACTATCTTGTTTGTGGCTTAAATTATTTAATAATATCTTAAAATATAATTTATATTATTTTAAAACATATTATTTTGCTCGCATAAATCAGTCATTATCTTGTACTTAATTTTATTAGTTAGAATTAAGATAATGAGATTCAAACATATGATTGTTTGATCATTAATGTTTTAATTAACAAATAATCATATTAATCTAAAAGTTTAAGCTATCAAGTAAAACTTTAATATATGATTTATATAATTATTTAATATACTTCTCCAAGTAAAAGCTTTTTAAACTTAAAATTTGCATAGACTCATATTATTTTATGCTTGATTTTTATCAAATAGAATAAGAGTTGTGAGATTTGAAATTATAACTACTTGATCAATAAGACTTTGATATCATGTTCAAAAACCATCTCAACCAAAAAGCATTTGAACTATTAGGTGAAACTCCAAAATATAATTTATATAATTTTTTAATACTAGTAACATATCAAAGAACTATTTCAATCTAAAAAAAAATCTCAAGATATAAAGACAAGATCCAACATTTTTAAACCACGTAATGATAGGTTTCCATTTAAATTATAGGTATATCCAGCCCAACCATAGATACTATGGTCCTGTTTGGACCGCCTTCCACAAAATTTTGAATTTTGTTTTGCTTAAATTTAATTTTTTATGTATTTTTTTATATTATTTAAATATATCGATATAAAAAAATAATTTTTAAATAAAAATAAAAATATTATTTTAATATATTTTTAATTAATTTCTTTAAAAAAAAATCAATTCTTACCGCACTTTCAAACTACTGTGCTACCTTTCTTTAGTTCATTTCCTTTGTTAGAAATGACTCATCTATGAATGAATCCAACCCCCAGTAGATTTGTTTTTGAGTCAATGTTCTTAATACATTTTAGCAAAGGGTTTGACACATAAGTTTTTCTTGAATCATTGTAATGTGTTCTTCATGTCTATATACTTTGAATGTTTTTGGTTCAAAGCATAATGTCCATTTCTTTGTTGTTGTAAGCAATGACTCAGACAGTTCACTCTCATATGTAAACCCAGCGGCAGCCTTGCTGGTTTGGTTGGTTCAGGTTGAATAACAGGTCTATTTCTACACGATATTTATTTTTTATTTTAGGAAGAATTCCAAAGGATATCTTCATTTGTCCACTTATAATTTCTATGCAATATTATCCTTTCATATTTTTATATACTTATTTTGAGGCTATCTTTTTTATTGAATAAAAAAAATGTTTATATCAAGATTTAAATTTTAATAAAAATCCTACTTTTCATGTTCGGAAAATGTCTTATTTATCTTATTTTTATTTCTAAAAATTATAGTAATATGATGTTACGAAATAATTTTTCATAAACAAATATAGATAAACTCTACAATCCAATTGAAAGAGTTTTGGTTTTGGTTTAAGATCGTTTATATATATATATATATATAAGTTAATGCATTATATTACAGATAATTATTTACCAAAGTTACTCAATTTAGTCTGATTCATGATCTATTTCTAGATCTAAGTTAAGAGTTAATCAAAACTAAACTATTTCAATTTATTTAAACAAAAAAATTAAATGACAATGTTTTGAATTTATTTTTTATGTTATACTGAATTTTGAATGAATTGTGGGATTAATCAAATCAAACCAGATTAAATTTATATTGATTTAAAAAAAAATATTCTGAATTAAATATAAAATCCATTTATTAACTTAGCTCAAATTAATAATTATAAAGCAAACTAAAGGATATGGAGTTTTTATTGTTCATCATTTTACTATTCACCAAGACACATATCATTGTGGATTAAAGCGGTATAATAATATAATTGTCCTTGAAAAAAAAGACTTGCTAAGCATGCGATTGGGAGGTAAGGTTGTCTTTTTTATAGAATACATTTGACAATGAAAAAATGGTTGGGAACATAATGGTGTATTTAAGTTTTTTATGGGTCTATGATAAGAAATGATATGACTACCAAACACTTAGCATTGGAGTTAGGTATATCTACCAGACCTTAAGCGCTGAGGTCAGACCCGAATGTCCAAGTCTGCTAAACTTAGGTCTAGATTAGCCACAAGATTTACATTTGAGTCTAACAACCATACTAAACTCTAGTGCAGACCTATTCTCTTGAGTTTACCATACTTGAATTTAGCTTAATTGTCAAACCAAATTTTTTTTAAATTTTTTAAATGTTGGAGTCATATTCAAAGTATGTAATTTTCGTAATCTACCCTCCAAACACTCAATGATTTCTAAAGATAAACCCAACAAAAAATCAAAATCAAAGTCTTAAGGCCCTTAACCCACGATATCAATCACCCTTAACCCACGATATCAATCATGTAAAAGTACAGGAAGAAGGCCCATCTTTTTATTTGTTACTCTCACTGTAAATTAACTATGATCAGAAGCCTCTCTACACATTCATTCCTATATTCAACAGTTATTTTTCCTCTTGGAAGAACCACCCTACTACCTTCAAAAGGTAAAAAGTTTTACTCTTTCTTGTGTTTTATTGTCCAAACTTGTGTAAATGTTTCATTTCTTGAATTTCAATTACTGGGTTTTGCTTGGTTTTGATTTTTGTTCGTTGTAGTGTGTAAAGTTTATTCCTTTTTACATTTGGGCAACTGGGTTAGAGCTAGAATTCCTGTTAGGACAAGGGCAGTGTCAGCTTTGATGAGTTCAAAATCTGGAATGGAGCAAGTGCTGGTTGAGAATGAAGTGCAACAGGTTAGGTTGCTTGATTCAGTCAATGATGACCATGGAGGTGTCATTGTGGAATTGAGTGAGTCTATGGATTCAAAGGTGTTTGCTTCAATGCTTAAAGCTTCACTTGCTTTATGGAGAAGCCAGGTATACTTGAGTTTAATCAATTTTGGAGCGTTTTGTGAAAGTTAGGTTCTTGTTGATAAATATTTTACATCAATGCGTTGTTATCGATTCTGAATTTGGAGTTCTATTTTTGGGCTTGTCTTCTCTGTTCTGGCATGTTATTTCTAATTTTACTGAAAGTATTTGGGAGATTTGGGATTACTAGCTGAATCCCTAAGTTTGCTTCTTTTTTTTTACATAGTTTCTATTTATTATTCATATGACAGGAGTCATCAAGTGTTTGTTGTGAAATTAAGTTTATTTTTGTAAAACTGGATTAAGTTCAATTCAAATTGTGGTCTATCATAAGCTCTTAGAAACTTCAATAATTGACTGCATAAACAATTGAAGCCTGTTTTTTGTGTATATCAGATGTATTTCTGTCACTGCTTTTTCGTTTTAAAGTTTAATGCATTCAAATATGTTGTACAGGGTAAAAGGGGTGTATGGATCAAGGTACCTATTGAACTGGTCAATCTTGTTGAAGCTGCTGTCAAGGTAATCTGTCTGTTTGTATAAATTGCAGTAATGAGCTCATGATGCTCTAAAGGTGCTCGTGCAGGATTAAACAACAGGTATTGCTAGTTTTAGGTGTTGCCAATTAACCTCCAATTTGTTATTTACAATGCAGGAAGGGTTCTGGTTCCACCATGCAGAGCCAAAATACTTGATGCTTGCATTCTGGATCCCAGAAGGTGCTCATGCTCTTCCAGCAAATGCCTCTCACAGAGTGGGTGTCGGTGCATTTGTCATGAACAAAAAGAGAGAGGTATTTCTCCATATCTATTTTTCTGGATAAGCTGATGCAATAAAGTTAAGGGGTTTGCATTGGATGTGATCACAGTCTTGTTTGCTGCTTGCTAAAGCCTAAAACTCCACATACAGGTGGCCTTAACTAATAGCTATAGCTACTGGTGCTGCTCTGTTGGAAACTAGTATTATAAGAGATCATGTTCCTTCATCAAAAATATGCTTGGGGGACTGGGAAACACCGCCAAGTTAATTTGATAGATTTCATTTCCTGCATTTGCATCCTCTTTTTATCTTTTCAGACCTTTTGCTTTGTTTAGCTCTTAAAGTCTAGGTTCTGATGCCAGGATAGTTGTGAAATGATTATTTGCTTGCTCATTTGAAAAGAATATAGAATAGTTGATACTGTGTTTGGAGGGAGGATCTCTCTGAATGTTGTTTTCTCGAAACATAATTGCAAATTCCATTCCCAGGTGCTTGTGGTCCAAGAGAAAAGTGGCATATTTCGAGGGACAGGTGTGTGGAAGTTCCCTACTGGAGTTGTGGACGAGGTAATGGTTTTAATTTTTCCATCATAGATATAACATTGTTGTGTGTGTTGGCCACTATAGAAGACCACTGAAGAACTTTCTATTCTCCAGGGAGAAGACATATGTGCAGCTGCAATGAGAGAAGTCAAAGAAGAGACAGCAGTAAGTCATTGTTGTCCAAATTGTATGCTCAAGTGAAATGAGTTGCACATTTATTGCTAATATGGGTGAAGCATCATTTCCCCTAATATAATCTAACTACGTTCCTTGTTTCCTTTTGTCTTGACAGATTGATACAGAATTTGTGGAAGTCCTAGCATTCAGGTATGCAGTGTACTAGACTATTAGTTACCATCAATGCATCCTTGTATCTTGCTACTACATGTCTGTACTAAAATCTTTGAACTTGGTTAGCTTCTTACTGGTTACGAATTGTGGTGGCTATTTAACTTGAGAAAGGAAACAATGTTTTTCATGTGGCATAACAAACTCCTTTTAAAAGAGTATTTTGGCCTGGACATATCTCCAAAAGCAGCATTAGATCGGACAATAAATAACATTTTTCTCTTTGCTTCCAAAGTTTGTTGTTTGGAATTGGACCTGTCCTCTTTCTGAAATTTACTTCTTTTCTCTTCATGTAACTTACAGGCAAAGCCACAAGTCATTCTTCGATAAATCAGATTTATTCTTTGTATGCATGCTGCGACCCCTCTCCTTTGACATTGAGAAGCAGGAATCAGAAATAGAGGATGCCCAGGTAATTCTTGACAAAGAAATTTTCCATTACAAACGTAGGTGTCACCTCTCAAGTTAACTGCAGATTCAGTTCCGCTTTCATGCCTTCTGGCCAAACTATGCAAATGTTTATAGCTGAATGCATTCCATATTGATAGATATTATGCAGTTAAATGTTTGAACAACCTCAATATCAGCTGCTTTAGCTAGAAACCCTCGCATTAATTCTTGTGATTGCAGTGGATGCCATGGGATGAATATGTAGCACAGCCATTCGTCCAAAAGCATGAACTTATGAAGCACTTAGTTGGCATATGCAAAGCAAAAGAAGACGAGGCGTATTTCGGGTTTTCTCCAGTCCCCATTACATCAAGAATTTCAGATGAAAAAAGTTATCTGTACGTGAATGATCGAGACCTGAAAGGCAGTAAGGTCAGAATGTCTCAAACAGCATGACCTGAACGCCTCTCACAACCCTCAGAATCATACCAAGGAAAAGATTCAATTTCTGTAATTTCGTTTCATTTATTTTTAGAACAAACAATAAATGTTGTAATTGTCACTCATTCTTTGAAAAAAGGAAAATAATCTAATTGTATTAACTACCTCAGTGTTTGATCCATTAGGTGTACAATGCTGCTCTACGAGCTGCAATCAATTAATAAAATCCCTGTTTCATTCATCATTGTTTAAATCATCCTTCTTTCTGGAATTTGAACAGTGAGAAGAAGCAGCTAAATTTTCCTGCCTTACGCCATGTTAGATGTGCAAGTAACAAGATACTGCAGGGGCATGGGCTGAGTTTGTCTTCTGGTCTTGTTTAATGCCTTGAGAAAATTTATTTTTAATATTATCATATCAATTTATACTATTTTCTAATTTTTTTTGTTATATTATGAGTATATAGTACATTTTATGAATGTAGTGATTGGATTAATTTCAGAACTCATGGAGTGTGCATGCTCAATCATCTCTATACCTTATATTAAACATATATATTTAGCCACATCCTCATTTCACAAAATAAATAGCATTACCACTAATATCTAATTATTAAAGAAAAAGAAAGAGAATTACAAACACCATGGCATGCATCATCAACCATTATAATTACTAGTACTACAGATATAATTAGAAAGCAAGAAGAAATTAAGAAAGAAATAAGAAGAGAAGGCACTTAAAAACAACACTTAACCCTAGCAAAATATTAGTTACTATTACTTTGGCCTACCAGAAGCAGAACCATACATGTTGCCTTGATGAAGGGGATGGTGTCCCTGTCCCATCATCATCATACTTGACTGCATCCCACCATACACATTGCCCCCACTTCCACCGAACCCACCCCCAGAATCTCCACTATTTACGACACTACCGTCTCTTTGATCGCCTTGCCTAACTGTTCCCATGGCAGCAGTCCTCTCTCCTTCCGTCTCCCTAAACTTTTGCAGATAAATCTTCAAGGGTTCAGCATAATCTTCAAAACCCAAAGTTGTCATGGCCCACAAAAGATCATCACCATTGACTGTCTTCCTCTTCTCTCTTTGACACTTATCTGATGCCTCTCCGGTGATGAAGCTAATGAACTCAGACACACACTCTTGCACGGTCTCCTTCCCATCCTTCGAGATCTTTGCATTAGCTGGTAAAGCTTTCTTCATGATCCTGCTAACATTGGCTATAGGCAAGAGCTTGTCCTGCTCTCTTGATGATGTCTCACTGTAGTTTGTATTGCTGTTGTTTTGCCCTCCAGATTCATTGTCTGAATCAGCCATGAAACCTAAAGACTCCTGGGCTTGACTTTCTTTAATATATATATATATATATATATATATATATATATATATATATATATATTGATATTGTTTGTTTTGGACCGTACATTTATCGATAAGTTTCTTACAGGTGGATGTTTGATTGGCCTGTGTATCAATCTGAGATGAAGGATATATATTGAAAAAGTTGACTTCTTGTTTATATAGTCGTTGTCCTGTCCACACGTGTACAAGCGGTCTTGTGGTTTGACGATGGGGTTAAGCAAATTTAATTTAATTTAATTTAATAAGCAGCAAATATAATGTCAGAGACATAATAATTAAGAAGGAAGATACAGAACTCTTTTCAGATTTTAAATTTATTTTTTTAAAATTATTAATTTAAATTTTATTAATTTTAAATTATTAAAAATTTACATAATTGTTAATTTCTGAATCAATAAAATTAATCAAGATATTCACAAATTGACCTAAACACCTGTATTAATAATAATATAAAAAAAACTCAACATATAATTTTATTAATCAACTCGTTTTTTCAAAATAATATCATCTTATTTTTACATTTTTTTATTAATTCAAGTTAACATGTGTGATTCTGCTTTATGCTAGGTCTAGATTGAAGTTAATATATAAGTATACTTTTTGTTGTGATTTAATAAAGTAGAATTACTACATGGACAGTAATTAATTAATTTTACCCGAAATTAGGTTGGGTGAAACACTTCTCTATTCGTCAACAACACTTGTTTCGAACTCTCACTCAAGAGGGGCTTAATATATATCATCACGCAAGCAACTTGCTTTCATTCAAAATGATCAAGAATTGACATTCATGCACCTTGAAGACTTCTTGCTCAAGCCCATATATATCCCGATCATGCAACTCTCATTCACTATATATATATATATATATATATATATATATGGATTCTCTATTTGTAATAAAAGGAAAAGGGTACTAAACAAATTCCCCGCAACAATATATTCTTAAACTCAATTTGTCTTTAAATTAGGCATGCAAGAATAGGGCAAGACATGCTCTCAAACAACAACTGTTAGTTAAGGTTGCAGTCAACTGAAATATTTCCCTTTTCACATAAAATCTGCTGCTTCCCTGTGGTTCTTTATATATGCAAAAGGAGCATACAAAGAGAACTGCTATGCAAGAAACAGTATTAGCTTCCGAAGAAGGACTTAAAGGCGTGCACAACGTACCTACTTATTTGCTTGCAGGAAAATTGTACTTTAGTAGAGAAAATTTGGATCCAAATGCAGAAAATCCTGCTTCAATTTAGGTAACGACTGCAGAAAATCCTGCAATAGAACGCAACCAAAGTAAGAATAAGTTCTTGCCATTGTTTTCAAGTACTAGATCCATTCTCTATAGCAAATTAATGTGGTAGCTTGGCGTAAGAATTAATCCCTCTTTGATGTATAAACGTCAAACCATTTGACTGTATTTCCCCACGCAAAGTTGCAGTAAAACAATATGTCTTGCCAAAAATATGATCACACAAGTCAAACCTATAATCCCAAAAATATGATCATCATCCTTCGATTTGCAATTAAAAATTATCTTATTTTTATTTTTTCTCTTCTCCTCTATATATGTCTATCTCTCCTATATTAAGTATCACATAAAATTAATCTCATGCTTTGAAGTTGATTTTAATCATAATTTAACAATAGATATGTTTCTTTAAACACTCGAAAATGTTTCCAAAACACAACCTGGGAAAAGGAATCCTAACATTAATTATCCTTGTGTGTGTTAATCTGTTGCTAAATATGCAAAAATGACAGCTCCTCCTGTTTGTTTCTTTTCTTTTCTTTTTCAGCTCAAATCATGGTTAGCATTATCTTATCATCTCAGACACTAAGGCATAGATCATTCAGGCCTATAAATAAGTTCAGCATTTGCAATCCAAAACAATTTAATTAGAACACAAAAGAAATTACTTGGGGAAACATAGTTCATGCATGCTAGTAATATTATTATCATTTTTATATTGTTCACAATCTTGAGTGATGCTCTTGGTGTTTCTGGAAATCGTAAAGAAGTTGGTATCCTCAACAGCATGGACAGTAACTCTACCGTTCATTGCAAATCGAAGGATGATGATATTACTCCCACCAAATCGTGTTTTTCTGGAGGTCATAAAGAAATTACTATCATCAACAACATTAACAGTACTGTGTCGATCGTTCATTGCAAATCCAAGGGTGATGATCTTGGTGTCATATATAAAACTCCTAACTTTCACAGTATTTTCAGTTCGAGTCTTTTAATCAAGTTTTTGGTATGCATTGCAACTTTGCATGGGATAACACAGTCAAGTGGTTTAATATTTATACATCTAAGAGGGATGATCTTATTTGTAATGATTGTATATAACTCCATCCGGCCCATGTAGAGAAACCTGCTTGATTATGTATCTTGAATAAAATATAGCTTGATTGCTGAGTGATTTGAATTTATTAATTTCCAAGTGTTTTGCATTTTGTTTTTTTAATATATGTGTATTTCATGATTGTAAGGGGATGTAATGTTTTTTCATTGCGTCAATAATTATTTTCGAGGAGGAAAGGGAGATGGATAGTGTAGATAGGAATAGTTGGGGCAGGCTTGAAAATGGAGACAGAAGCAGAGAATTGCTTGTGTTTTCCTGCCAAGGTTACAACACTTATGAAACGTGTCTATGGCTCTATATACATGCTTAAAGATTTGGTAAACGGTTTTTTTTTTCTGGGATTAATTAATAATTAAACTTTAACTTGTAAAAAAGAATACGTTATGACAAGAGCAGGCAACCAACCTCCATTAACGTCCCTTCCACCTTCTAACTTCTGCCATTGTACACTTGGTGAAACCATGGAGGTCAAGACCAACATGCCCTTCTATTTCATTTCAACCTCAAGTTTTGTTGTTCTCATTTTCTTTGGGTGTCGAGAGTCAACTTTCAACTATTCTTTAATTAGTTAAGCAACATAGTTTACCAAAACGAAATAAATGATAAAAGGATGAATCTATTTTGAGTGAAATATTGTATTGAAAATGTGAAAAAAAATATAGTTATATATTTAGAGCCCACCGATATAAAGTTTAATTTTAATATATGACAGTTGGATTTCGATGAATATAAAACAAATTATAATGATCAAGCATATTTTTATATTGAATTATAATAATGATAAATGTAAATTCCTTTTATTTTCATGTGTTATTTTGATGGATTTGTCTTTATCAAATTCTAAAATCTATATCTTATCGTTAATTAAATCTAAATTCTAAAATAGAAAAAAAAAATATTTTTATACAAGGTGGTATATGATAATTTGATTCTTGGGTATTGAGTAGTTGTTGACCGTCCAGGTCAACCAATGAAGGGCAAAATTGTAGTAAGTAAGCACTCCAAGGGCAAATGAACCCAGGAGCACCTTATAAAACCACCCTCTCTCCCTTTAGTGTCTCTTCGTGCCATCTTAGCTTTGATAAAACAAGTAAGAAAATTTTGCTACAAACACAAAGAAGATGAGCTACTTTAGCGGCTACAACAATCTTGTGACGATGATGAATTTCATAATTTCCACCATCTTCATCATCTTCACCATCACCCTTCAAGCATCAACAGCTAAAGCAGAGAACCCATTACAAGAATTTTCAAGTAGAGAAGAGTTGGTGCAATGGGCTGGTTATGGAGAGGAAAAACTATCGACTGTGCTAGTCACAGGCACGGTTCTCTGTGAGGCTTGTTTGCATGGTGAAAATCAACTTCATGCACGGCCAATATCAGGTTTTTCCATGTTTCTTGATTTCCTTTTTGGCCTACTTTATTTCTTGATTGCATGCACGCCCACTTATTATAAGTATTTCTTTCAACAAATTTGAACAAAAATCATTCCAAAATAAAAAAATGGTCATGAACATATTGATGTGATCATCAAGTTTTGTCTAGAGATATGATGAGATTTCTCCAGCTCTTTAATTACCTCTTGTTATCTCTACAATTCTCTGACTTTTCTTTCCTTGTAATTACTTGAGTATAGGTAGTATATTATCTAGGCTTATTATAGCCTTAAATATTAGCTAGATTTGCACAAGGTTTTGGTACTGATTTAGGGTTCCTTGTTAATCCTGCATTTAGTTTTTGAGCAATGATCTTTAATTGTTTGAGATTTTGGTCACTAGCTTTCAGCCTTTCATGGTAGAAATAACATAGTTTTCAGCCAAACTTGTTATCAAAGAGAAGAGAACTACGTACTAGAATTAGGGATTATGTCATGGTTTATATAGGTGAAGAGTCGCAGTGGCCATGTTAAGGCAGCTGCAAAATGAAGCAAAATACAAAAGACATTGCTATCAAATCACAGCTTCTTTTTTTAACGTTTATTTTCACTTCCTATAAGCCTAAAAACCAAGGGTGAAACTACTCATTTAACATGTTAATTTTCTACCCTATTTCACCGATCTCTAAAAAATTTGAATGCTCAAAGGGCAGGTAGTTTCCTCTTTATACGCGCACTTCCAAATCTTTACTTTTCGTGTAAGAGATTGTTAGTCTTTGAAGCATGCACTTTGGAATTTAATTTGTCCTCTTTATACGTACAAACAGTTATATATATATATATATTGCTGTGTCTTCTTCTTGGCCCAGCAAATGAATGCCTGGAAACAAAGCTAAGATCTACCAACCTTGAATACGATGACCCAAGATCGGTTTGCTGTCACCTCAGCCAAACCCCAATTGATTGGGATGGGATTTGATGATCATTTTTATTCAATATTGATGAGGAAGAATGTATTAAAGAGAGAGAGAAGGGGAAGCCCACGAAAACAACAACATCTCACCATAAATTTGTGTTAGAAGATGCATTTCAAGAATTCATTTTGACATTTAAGCAATAAAGGTTGTGTTTAATAGTGTCATAGGATAGAAATGATGGATATATAGTTGAAAAGAAAGAGATATAAAATAAATCTGTTTTTTTTTTAATAATTTTAAAATTAAATTTTGTATTTTCAAAATATAAAATATAGAGACACATAGTTTCTCTTCTCCACTATCTTCTTTTATCCTTGGACAAATGATACCTAATAAATTCCACTTAAATGAAATGCAAGATCCTTTCACCTAAATAATTCAACTTGTGTTTGAGAGTGTGGTAGTGGTTGTTTTTCAAATAGTTTTTCGTACCGAAAAGCATGTCAATAATGTTTTTTTATTTTTAAAAAATTATTTTTGATATCAGCACATTAAAACGATCCAAAAAGTACAAACCGCACTCAATTTTAGCAAAAAAAAAAAATTGAAATTTTTCGAAAAACAGGTTTGACCACAATGCCAACCGGGCACCAAGTGTTTGATGTACACAAAACTTGAAAGCAATAGCATGCATTGTTAAAAATTATATATGTTGAAATTCTTACAGGTGCTTTGGTGAACGTCGAATGCCACGCCAGTACGAAGCGGAGCAAGAAAAGTTCTGCACAAGTTATCACAGATGAATATGGAGATTTCCTAATTGATCTACCTTCCCACCTCCATGGAATTCCCCACTTGGAAAGAATATGTTCAGTTAAGGTTCTAAGATTACCACAGAACTCGGTATGCAGACCAGCTCATGCCAGGAAACAGAAGGCACTGAAATTATCATCTGTCGGGAATGGCATCCGTAATTACAGTGCCGGGGAGATAAAGTTTCTTCAAGTAACATCTAAACCTTTACAAGCATGCAACGAGAGAGGAAGCAGCGATAAGAAGATTGCATGGTAGGTAGCCAGTTTATAAGAAGATTGGGATACAAGAACAAGACCTCACTTAGATGGCGCTACAGTCACAGCACTGAGTATCATTGTTCAATACCTTTCTTTCTACCAGGTGTAAAATACACATGAGTGGGAACTACATGTAAATAGCATGTAGATAAATAATGATATCTTGTAATGTAAAAAAGCTTGGAGTGATTATAATCATATAAACAAAATTGTCCATTAGAAATTTTCCCTTGATGCCATGGAAAAGTACGGTATCAATAAGAGAAACAAGGCTCCAGTTTTTACAGGTTTGGCAACCTTTATATGTAGTTACTGATACATAAAAACAAACATAGGAAGAACTGACAAGACACATTGTCTAGGAGCACCATATCACCTTTAGGAAACCCCAAAAATTGATTACTACTCAGGATTTACATTTTCCAGCTCACCTCCTGAAACTACATACTTTGCAACATCAGCGCAACATGTAAGTTTATCCGCTTTCTCCTCAGGGATTTCAATGGAAAATTCTTCCTCAAAAGCCATGACAAGCTCGACCCTGTCTAAACTGTCCAGGCACAAATCTTTTTGGAAATCAGCTGTCTCAGTAACCTGTTCAGAGGTCAAATGAAATCTAAATTACTTTTTTGACCTATGTCCTTAGCAACGGACAGAGTGATTGCTGGTTGAAATTAAGAAGAAAATCTCTTTTTTTGACATAAAGTATCACCTAACCATCAGGTTAATATCACTATGTAAATTCAATCAAATGGAGAGTAAAGGTAAGACTTCCACTTCAAACAATCATAAAATGGACAAGAAACATAAAAAACAAAGAAAATTTCAAGGGAGCCGTCAATTAGTTACCTTAGTGGCATCAATTTTATCAAACTTCTTAACCAGTCCAATGACTCGATCCATGATTTTATCAGGGCTGGTGCCTGCTGATGTACACATCTGCCGATGAAGCTGCTTGAACACATTTCCCCTCTGAGCAAATAAAAATTGTTCAGCAGAAGCCCTCAGCCTTATGTGGCTCAAGATGGAATTTCTTGTGCTTTGCATTTCGACACAAGCTGAAAATCAACATAAGTCTTCCGAATCAGAATGTGCAAATCAAATCACATAAAATCAATGCCAACTGCCAAGACAGCATATATGCATGCGAATGACAGCTGAACAACAACCAAATTTCAAAAACACACTTGTATAATCAATAGGGAAACATTCTTTCAACAAACCAGAACTGTACGTAGCATCCTGGCTAGAAGGAGCTAAATTTTAATCAACTATATGCAAACCAGTAACATGTCTAGTCTGAAAAGAAGGCACTAAGGCCAGGATTTACAAATAAATACATGCATCTACAATTTAAAAGAAACCCCATAAATTTTTTTGAGCTTTCAATGATTGCTCGTCATAATTCAGTAATTTGCACTACTAGCAAGAGCAAAATCATGTAGCTCTAAAACACACAAGTCTTACAAAAGGGAAACCTTCGCATTGCAGCCAAAAAATGAACAGAACAAAGGCCAAAGAGAGCAAAATCTGTCAAAATCATTCAAAGCTTACAACTTTCAGAAAAAAAAAGACATTATTCATAGGTAAATGCATGATATCACATTCAAAATTGACCATGAAACCACAGTGGAAAGTTACACAAGAACAAATCTCATGCAAACATAATTCCTACATGTATTGATTCACACACTTTCTGGGTTTTTTCTTTTGTCAAATCTAAGTTTAAAAAAACACTTAACGTCAAAGCAACAAATTCTGACAAAATAATCTATCAAGTATCCAGATTCAAGTAAAAGACATGGCCCGTGAAATTAAAAAAGACACACTTTAATGAGTAAGAAGAACATAGTAACTACCAGTAATTTTAAAAGGAAGAAACAAAGCAGGAACTGCTTACTCACGAGATTTTGTGCCCGCGGATACTGGCTTTTGAGTTAAAATAATAGTTGTTCAGGTGTTTGATTTAACGCCGCAATGAAGCCCCCCTGTTGAATGGAAGCGACAGCCTTGTCAATTTTAAGTATCGCTTCATGGGTGGTGCTGATATGAACGCAGAAAGTATTAAATGACAGTTATTTAAAAATATATTAAAATAATATTTTTTTTATTTTTTAAAATTATTTTTTATAATAATATATTAAAATAATCTAAAACTAAAAATATATATATTTAACATGAAAAAAAAAATCAAAATTTTTAGAAACCAAACTAGCACTAATCCGGTTGAAGACTGAGTTATGGTTAAGAAACAATTAAAATAAAACTTAGCTTTTAGCCTTTGACTAGAATTTAGATAGATATAATTTTTGTTTTAGTAAAATGGTGAATGATATTTTAAAAAAATATATTAAAATAATTTTTTTATTTTTAACATTAATTTATAAAATTATAAAAAGAAAACAAACAAACATTAATTTAATCATTCTTAAAAATAAACATATATTTACGTATGTTAAAAGGTTTTTTTACTTAAAATATATTAAAATAATATTTAAATTTTATTTTTTATTTTTAATATCATGCATTAAAATCATTAAAAAATATTTTAAAAAATAATTAATTTTATATTTAAAAAAACACATTAAAACATTAACGGCATTGCTTCAAAATATACTTTAAGTGCCTGTCCTCGTTTTCAAAAGTCAACTAAATAAGGGTGAATTTACGATGTCATTGCATTAGTAAATTAATTTTTGGTGCCTTTTGATTTTCTCGTCAGATTAAATTCATCTTTCAGTCATATCAAAACATTAAAATTAAATTAAAAATATATATATTAAAATTAAATAATTACCTATAATCTACAGTTTACATGGTTACTTCTATATTTGAAATATTTGGTAAAGTTAAAAACATAATTTATTTTTTATGGGGCCCAGTGAAATTCATGTTTAAAACATAATTTTTGCGACTGCTTTTCACTATTTATTTTTTTAATTGAACACGGTGCGAGTAAATTTTAATTCACTCGTATTATTCACGTGAGAATTTTAAAAAATAAAATAGTGCAATGAATTAAATTCACTTCCACTGTTCACATGAGCAGTTTTTTTTTTTTTAATAGTTTAGAGTAAGTTAAATTAACTTGTATTGTCATGTGAACAATATTTTTTTTTCCTGAAAAACTAGTATAGAGTGAATTAAATTCATTCGCACTGTAATCTCAATTTTATTCATGATATTATTTTATCTAATTTTATTACACGCTCAAAAAATAATGAAAATTGTAGTTCTTGTCGGATGAATTTTGTACGTAATGGAATTGTTGATGATTTAATGAAATAATAAAAAATATTTTATATAAAATATTATTTATTTCTTAATATAATAGTAGTAATTAAATCTAAAATATTTAAATTAAAAACCATTAATATATATATTATTTTATAACCTCAATTTCAACCCCAGTTTTAAACAAATATGCATAAATACAAACTTAATCTCAACTAAAAGTAATTTTTTATAAAATAATTTTTTTTCAAACCACAACCACAACAATTACTACAATACCAAACACACGGTGTGGATTTTAACTGTGCACTTTTCACTGTTCATCTTCTCATATTTTATGAATTGCGCAAAATTGTATATTTTTTTAATTTAATTCTCAAACTTTGGGGGGGATTTAGTTCTAATTAAAGAGTAATTGATTTTAAATTCTTATCATATGATAGAATTGGAAGTAGAGGGATAAAAAAAACACAACAAACATGGGTGGCATGCCATAAGTTTTGAAAAAAAAAACACTTTGGTCCCCCAACTTAAAATATCACGCAAATTATATAATTTTGATTCCTTGATATTTTTTTCTAATTATATTTTAGTAAAAAAGTTTATCATTATTATTATTTTATCCCTGGTTGAAAGACTTGCATATACAATGTTTAAATGGAAAATAAAAATATTTTACCCGTGGCAGAACGCAGGTCACATAAATTTAACATAAAAATATTATTAAGTATGGCATACACATTAATTACGTATAAGAGTTTTATTTTACAAATATAAAGGTTCATTCAACCTCTTTTACATCATTAATAATTCTTAAAATACATGTTCATCGATACGAAGACACAAAAAGAAGCATATATTCAAGCATGATCTATTTAAGTGATGCGAGGGTCATGAAAATAAAATTAACATTTTATCAACAAAATTATCAATAAATACAATGTATCATTTCACTACACCCATATAAAAATATTTTTTCTATGTACTTTATTATGAATCATTTATATCTTACACCTCCATATTCATCCAATTAAATTCCAATCTTAGCCGTTTTCACAGGGGTACTGCTCCTTCATTAGGAACACCAATTCATTTGCTCAAATATCAGGCGCTAGTTCATTCGCCCAATTACCGACACTAATTCATCCGCCCGATTACTGGGTATTAGTTTATCCGCTCAATTACTGGCACTAATTCATCTGTCTGATTATCGGTACTAATTCATCCGTCCAATAACCAGACATTAATTCACTCATCCAATTACCAGTTATTAATTCAACCATCCGAATATGTTTATCCGTTAACATCAAACATAAATTACAGAATTTCTAATTAAAATTAACACAAGTTTTTCAATTAATCTTTCTATAAAAATTCAAGATGTCAGATACCTACCTGCTGGTGATGCTCGACTAGTAACTCCCTGTTGCTGTCTAGAGCCTCTAACCTCTTCTGTTTCATTAGAAAGATATTATTATTTCAATATTTAATCACTCAAAAATTTTCTTAAAACTTCATCACATAGTAAAATTTTCGATTAACATAATTTTAGCATCTGAAACTACTGTGATTATTCTAACATAGTTTTATGTTCTTTAATAATTCCATAAATAATTCATACAATGCTAAATCCACCTAAATTTTTATTTTGCCACAATTATAAGGGAATCTTATATATCACTATAAAACTTTCCCCAACAATTATAGGAAATTTAATTCATTTACACTTCCCTAAGCTCAATTTTTTCCTTCTCTAAAAGCATACTTAAAATCTTTTAAATCCTTGTAGTCTCCTTAATGTATCAAACTCTTTAATTACTTAACGCTCTTTCTATCTTACACTTTGTTTTTTATTTTTCAAGCAATTTCCAAGAAAAATAACAAAACCCCTCTTTTCACATTTTCTTCTCTTGGCCGGTTGCACACTCCCTCTTTTATTTTCTATTTTTCATTGCTAGCAGCTTATAAAGAGGGTTGTTTTAGGCAAATTTTCAATTTGGTCCCTAAAGAAATTTCTAGACACTAATTTGAGCTATCTGTTCTTTTATCTAATAAACAATTATTATCATACTCTAAAAATTCTGAAACTTTAACCTAGGTTAAAATAATATTTTATAAGACTCAATGCAAAATTTCAACTTAATTTGATGACCAGATTGAAAGTTACATGCTATAACATAGAATTAGCCGGTTTGTGATTTTTTGTCAAAAATTTAAATTTTTATATTTCATACTTGTACAAGTCATATTAATTAATTTATTCAATTCTCAAGACCATTTTTTTTCTCATATATATATATTATTTTTAATTTTACCGGGGTTTACATAAATAGTATTTTACTATAGGTTTTAGACAATTCACTATATACTAGCACAATGAATTGTGAATTGTCTTCTTCTTCTTCTTCTTCTTTCCTTTTTATATTCAAAACAATTGTGTTACTTATTGGATAATTTATTTTTCTATAGGATCCAATAATCATCTGTAAATTAATTAGGAACAGCTTAGTCAATTTACCTTTTTTATAATAAAATTACTTTATTGTCCTGAAAACAAAAAATATAGGCTTTTTATCCGGGATATTTTTATTATTTCATTTTTTTTGTATTGTAAAATGATATAAATACCATTAGAAATTGCAAATTACTAAACTTCCATAAAAGGGGTTTTTTAGACTTTTTATATTTTATGTACAATAAAATGATTTAACCTTGATTTCAAGGTGTTTTTTTCTTTTTCAATTTCCATAAAGTTTTTTTTTTTAATATTCGGTTTTTTAATATATTATTAAATAAATAAAAGATATAATGCGTGATCGTCATCCGCGCAATTCCAAAAACGAGTGGAGAACCATTCAATAGTAAAAAACAGCCAATCATCGTATCATCCGAAATGTCTTGTGGAGGCGCAATTGATGGGATGGCGCGTGCGATTTAATTCATGGTAGTTCAACGACGATGGATTTTTTTTTTCTCCTCCCCTTGTATTCTCTCTTTTGGGCCTTCGTATCCATGCCGAACCTTGAAAAATTCAATTGTATAATCTAGTTTGTATTTATTTTGAATCTGGTCCTCATTCTTTAAATTTATTTTAGTTTTGAATTTAATACATTTTGAAGTTTATTGTTTTATATCAATTTCACCCCTTAATATTTTATTTCATTTAATTTTTGTATCTAATTTATTCATTATTTTTTTATTGCTTTTTTTTTTAATCCTTTACTAGATTTAATATATCTTGTACCTTAATTTAATATTATAACTCTGATAATTAAAAAGGGAATATAAACCCTTAACTTTTTGGAAAACCCTCAAGATTTGCTAGTTTTTAGTACTTTATACTAATTGTTATCGTTGATTTTGGGATTAAAAAGAAAATAGTACATTAACAAGCAGTGCAGTTCAAAAAAAAAAAAAAAAACTCAGTTGAGTGCAAAGTATAATTTCTTTCTTCTTTCTTGATTTCCCCCTTTTTTATAGTGATAAAGTATAATTTGAATCTTATTTATCAAAATAAACTTTATAACATGATTTTTTTTTAGAAAAATAATATACTCGTATTGATATGTAATGTCATGACTTATATTCTATTATTAGAAAATGACAATAAGAGTTGAGAAGTACACAATAATTTAATTGTAAGATAAACTTGTAGCCCTAATGATTTTGATTTATGTATTTTCATACTTTGTATTACCTCACATTAATCTTTATTTTATTTATTTATCTACTTTTCTATTTTTATAATGAACAGAAGAACATATTATGAATTAAAATTTTCACTTTATTTTAATTATGAACAACATATAATTTAAAATCAGAAATAAGAAAAAAAATAAAGATAGCAATAGTTTAAAGGAAAAGGACTTTGTCAAATGATGACGTGCCCACCATCCCATACACACTCAAATACTAAACAAGGAAATCAACATTAGATTCGATACATTTACATCACACACTGGCCCACCTCCACCACCATCACCACCACTTCCACCTCCTCCTTTCCTCCTCCTCCACCACAACCACCACTCTCCTTTCACTTCAACCTATTTCCCCACCTCACTGGAGAGATCACTCTCCTTTTTACTATTCCAAAATTCTCCTTCTTTCTCTCTTTTTTCCCCACACTCCTTAGTTACTTGACACAAAGATAATAAAGTTACAAGCTTTGTTCAATTTTGGCATCTGGGTCTAGCCCCAAATTGCATCTTTTTGGCTTGTTATTAATTTGATTCAACTATATGGTTGGCGGGTTTTAATAAAGTTTCAATCTTTATACAATCCTATCTGTAATAAACAACAGCAACAACATTAATAAAGACCATTAATTTGTAACTTGGTAAGAGTTATCAATAAATGGGGAATGTGAATGGAAGAGAAGAGGAAGAAGGAGCAATTAGTCCATCAAGTGTTGGTGGTGGTGAAGGAGAAAGGAGTGACAGCAGTGACGTTATGGTTGCGTCAGATGAGTCCCATGTTAGTTATCCTGCACCTCCTCCTGAAATGATGGGTCACTCACCTCCTCATAGCCCTAGAGCTACTCACTCACCTCTTCTGTTCACTCCTCAGGTGTGTTTTTGTGTTTTTGGTTGCTTTTGTTTTTTATTTTCACGAGGGTTCTATGTATGAATCAACTGAATTGTTTGAGGATTTGATTGGTTTTGTTAGTTTTTAGATGATTCTGGATTGATATCACATCATCTTCGTTGTGAGATTCTATTAGATGCTGAAGAATTTTGTTAGTTTTTAGAAAGTCTTGATTTGGCTGTATTTTGTGTGGGAATCCGAAAGGGAATTGCTTTAGCTACTTTTAACGTGTGAAAAGATGTGAATAGCATTAGCCATAGGGTTCTTGCTAAGAGATTCTACTTGGGCGTGGACACGATTAGTGGTTTCTAATTTGGTGCCATGTAGCTTGTGTTGTCAATCTGGAACAAAGTATGCATTTCGATTTGATGTAAATAGGGATTGAGCTGTTATTTTTAATCCGACAAGATCAAGTGTTACATGAACTAAAACTTTGTTGGATCCTGGTGATATTCATTTTAATATTTAGTGCTATCTTCATGTAACTTGCTGTTCTTCATGCCCAAGAAAATATTTTTCGTTAAGCTGAGTTATTTGCTTTACGTCTATTCTAGTGTGTGCTTCCATCTGCAACCATATTAGAGTTGCTATCTTTTAATTGCATGTTTTTTGTTGTCAGGTCCCTGTGGCTCCATTGCAAAGACCTGATGAGATTCAAATTCCAAGCCACTCGTGGATGCAAACTTCTTTAGGGTATGAAGAAATGTGCAATGAGCATGGAATTCCAACAATGATTACATGGAGCTATGGTGGCAAGGAAGTAGCTGTCGAGGGATCATGGGATGACTGGAAAACAAGGTTCTTAAAATTCAGTGCTTAGATTTTCCCCGTCTGTATCATAACAACTTCAGGAGCCACTTTGTGATTGTCTAATATATCCTGATTACATTGTTGATCAGAATTCCTTTGCAAAGATCTGGAAAAGACTACACTATAATGAAAGTTCTGCCATCAGGAGTTTACCAATACAGGTTTATTGTTGATGGACAGTGGAGGTATTCCCCTGACTTGCCCTGGGCCAAAGATGATGCTGGCAATGCTCACAACACTTTGGATTTGCAAGTAATATTTTCATCCCTTCCCTTTGGTATTTCGGTGGAACTCTATTCTGATTCCACCAAATTAAAGGGGAGACCAGTAAAAATTTCCCCTTCTCATTTAATCTATTGTGTCTATATGGAAACTGTTACTTCTCTTCTCTTTTCCTTGAATGATAATTAGTGCACAAGTAGTCCATGAAAGTTAAAATTTTCACTTTCACTAAGCAAGCTATATCAACTTCATTCGAAAGTCCAAAAATCACATATCTAGCACTGACAAAGGAAGGAGAAAGAATTTGACTTTAGATATTTATCCCTGTCTTCATTTGGTAGAGATGCTATTCTTTTAGGTCTACTAATTTGTTGATCCAAACTAACATATTTTAGATTGTGCGACAATTTCTCCAACACAAGGTTTGTATGAAACTCCCCGGTGAATATGTTCACCTGGAGCAGACTTGCTTCCATTCTATTATGTTAGGAAAGATTCATGAGCTTATCAATGTGTAAAATATAAAGAGGAATTCATGAATAAAGTTAATTGATTTAAATCATTTTAGCTAGTGAAATCCGTATGAGGTTCAAAACAAAGAGTAAATAAATGAAATATAATTGGGTGTCTAAACAGCTTGTGGGTTGCGTTTTAAACATTAGATACCCTACTAATTATTTCCACCTTTTTATGTCCTCCTGCCTTTCATGGCACTTCCAGCATGGTGTTCTCTTGGTGTCATCATGAATGCGTAAGGAGAAACTATCTTTAATGTAATTTTGGGTTATCTTCCTGTGTTACTGGCTCCACACTGCCAGTTCTATTCCTGTCTATTTTTGGAAGTATCATAAATGACAGAAAAATAAGGATAATATTTAGCACAATTCTCTTACCCTAAAACTTAAACAACATTTGGAGCTTGCCAAAATTGCATTCGTACAGGTTATACTTGCAGTTTCAGTTTTCTTTCTCTGAAGAAATAAAGCAGTTTATTCTCATAATTGGTTGGTGCAACACTTGTTGCCTTGCAGGTTTAATGATCAGTTCTTTAAAATAGTGTATGCTTTGTATGTGATATTTTACAAGGATAAATCACAGCATATTGGCTATTGCATAATGGCAAAAGCATGATATTCAAATAGCTTATGACCTTCTGTTTCACAATTCTGATTTTGTTATCTATCTGACTTATAGGATTAAAAGATATTTAATGCTGCTCATCCTACTAGTTTTTTTAATGTCTCATGCGTGCCTCCTTTAGTCTTGTGTCTTGGAATTAGAATATGAAATATTCAGAATTGTGGTTGCCAAATAACGTTTTGCAGGACTTTGTTCCAGAAGACCTTGAAAGTATATCTGGTTTTGAACCCCCTCAGTCCCCAGAGTTGAGCTACAGCAATTTGCAACTCGGTAGCGAGGATTTTGCAAAAGAGCCACCAATGGTTCCTCCACACTTACAGATGACACTGCTCAATATGCCATCATCCTACATGGAGATACCGCCTCCTTCATCAAAACCTCAACATGTAGTGCTTAATCATCTCTACATGCAGAAGGGGAGGAGTGGGCCTGCTGTGGTGGCACTTGGTTCAACACATAGATTCTTAGCCAAGTATGTGACTGTGGTGCTTTACAAGTCTCTGCAGAGGTAATAATTTATTGCATCTGTGTGGGATTATGGTCTACCATCCCTAATATCTAGTTTAATATATATGCCAATGGCGCAAGTAAGCTCAGGAAGGAGTCACCTCCGGCATTAAAAAAGATTGTATTTTACAAAATACAGATCCTTGATAACCATTGTTAGTCAATTAGCTACTTGTTCATATGGGAAAAGAGCTAATCATTCTCTTGCTTTGGCTCATCTAATGCTTTCACCACATTCGCCTAGAGTCCTCAATTGATTTAACTGGATTGGGGACATCTTCATACTTGCCTTGATGCTCCTTTCTTTTCTGGAGAGGAAAATGGCTAGACGCTTGAAATCTTAGCGTGGTTTTTTTTCCCCTAGTAGAAGAGATTATCTTGATGGCATAACCGTGGGAGGTTCGTCTCAAATTCCTTCATTTTTCCATTAACGATTATAGCAATGACTTTGGATGTTGATGGATGTGGTTTCTAGAGTCAGTACAAAATTTCTCGTGGGCACTGATCTTGAGCTGTGGCCAGATTTGGATTTAGATCCCCCACAAGAATGCATGTGTTGAAGTCTAGTTGTTAAGCATGGATTGCAATTGCTGGATGAATCTTAGCCCTTTTTTTCACATACAAAAACTTATATAATCTTCCCGAATTCTATTGCAAAACAAGAAGATAATCTTGATTAGCATGCATTTCTGGTTTTTAAGGCTAATATCATAGATATTAAACCTGGTCTAGATTGGTACGTCTACCCGGTGATTTGCCCGCCGACTTGAGCTGGTTCATATTAAACTTGATTGGGAGAAATTTGATCAAAGTATAGTTTGATTTTTTTTTTTTTAACAATGACATTTTAATAATGCTATGAGCAAAGCATGTGGTAGTGAAAAGAACTCTACCATGAAGGATTTTATTTTTCAAAGTAGCATGGGATTTTTTTTTTTTTTTAGGAAATAGCTGAGGTGAAAACTTGTTTTAAAAAAATATTACAATTTAAAGAATTGAAATTGACATATTATGCAATTGTTTCGCAATTTTAGAGGATAATAGACGCCTGCAACTTCTTGGAAAAAAAAGTGAGGCAATTTCTCTAGCCTTCTCTATAAAAAAATAAAAAATAAAACTATAGCCATTAATAAACTATATTCAACAAACTTAGTTAATAAGATATGACTACAAAATAAATTCAATTATATAAATTCATAAAAACCCATTGTAATTTATAAGATAAGAACTTGACAACATGTAGATAATTCAGATATTTAATAACTGATAAATTAAAATTTCAACCTATCTAACAAAATATTATACAACGATAATTCAGAAGTTCAAGATTTAATTAAGAATCAAGCATTGTGCAATGACTTGCTTAATGTTTTTTTTTTTTTGTTTTTAATTCAAACCCTTGTTTTATACCCTTTCAAATCCAAAATTATCGATTAGTGTCAATTATTTTTTTAAAAAAAAAAAAAAATCATTGCATTCCCTGATGCCATGGCAAATTAAAAAAAATCCCTGACACAAATTAAAGAGTTGCATTCGCTAGATGCCATGACAAACAAATCCACGATCGAAGAACAGAT
Organism: Populus alba; assembly: GCF_005239225.2. NCBI lineage: Eukaryota > Viridiplantae > Streptophyta > Magnoliopsida > Malpighiales > Salicaceae > Populus > Populus alba. The sequence continues at coordinate 397,455 of NC_133289.1, forward strand.
GGGTCGAGGAATCAAGAACAACATGTTTTGGTTACATGTGCCTGTGATCAGCTACTCCATCATTTGTGCTCAAAGCATCATGAACTGTTGGCCTTAACACAACGCTCCGAGCAGAGAGCGGATTGTTTAATAATTAGGTTATTCAAGCAAGTTAAGTTCTCTCAAATATAGGCAATCGAGAGGGTTTAATCATCTCGAGAGCTTGTTTCGGTGGTTAAGGAATCTTCTTGAATGTATAGTAAAATCAATGTATCTGGTCCTAGTTGATGACGTAAGAGTTGGTAAAGAATTATTTATTGTCGAGCAAGAAAAATCTTTAAATGGTCAAATAATTATGTCAAATGACAGGTTTGGGAGTCACGAAGGGTAGGCTGTCCAATAATTATTTGTTTTTTTATTAAATTTCAATTTTTTTATTTTAGATTTATTTTTTTAAAATCTTTTTAAATAATTTAAATGTGTTGATATTAAAAATAAAATATTTTGATATATTAAAAAAGAAATTTTAAAATAATTTTATTCACACACTTATATAGATACTATATCCTAAAAAAGGACATGGATCATGGGACAGTACAGTTATTACGGAAGAAATCTCATGTCTGAAATGACAGCACAAAGGTAGTTTCTTTTTTTAATGGCAATTTTAGTCCTTCAGGTATTGCAATTTTGGCTCATCAAACCCAACGGTTCCAAAAAATGTAATTGAGTCCTTATACTTTTGTTTCAAAGCAAGACTGGTCCTAAAAAAATGAATAAAATGATTTGTGCAACATGTGTCAGAACTCTAAAGGCCTCAACACTGAATATGTGACATATTCCTAATACCCAAAAAAAAAAAAGTATTTCCATTAAAATTGTTGTAATTAATTAAAAAGTACTTCTATGAAACTTTTTTTTCACCTTGTACACGAAAAAAAAAAAGTTTTTTAAAAAAATCAATATAAAAATAAGAAAAGTATTTTCATCAAATATAATAGTCATTTATGTTATTTTTCTTTCTTTTAATTATTTTTATAGAAATATTTTATTTTTATTTTAATTGTCTCCGAACCAAAAGTTAAGAATCCGATTTGTGTTGCTGGGAACAACTAGGTTTGATGTGCCAAAATCACAATACATCGAGGACTAAAACGGCCACCGAAACATTTTTAGCATTTTCATTTAACATCACTAAAATTTTCAAATTCGGAGACCTCGGCAAACCACAGAAGCAAAACTAACATGTCCGAATTCGGCGAGGCTTCCTTTGATTGTTAAAGAAGGAAGATGGTTATAAATACTAATGAGCTTTGTCAAGAACAAAATGCTTCTTGTCGGAATTATCAATTGTTTTCTCACAATCTCTGCCGACTCTTTGATAGGCCAGTGAAACAAAGAAACCGAGGAAGGCCTATTGAAAGAGACTGCAGAGCTAGAACACCAAGAAATTATAACAAAGCTTAAGGTTCTTGGTTTGATCTTTCACCATGGAAGATATAAAGAATGAGAGTATTGATCTTGTAAGCATTTCCCATCATGTTTTCTCTTTGAATCTTGCTTCTTGTTTAGGTACCTATATATTGACAAATGTTGTGTTAATTTGTTTTTGTGTTTGTGCAGGAGAAAATTCCTATTGAAGAAGTGTTTGAAAAGCTAAAATGTACGAAAGAGGGGTTGAGTGCAACAGAAGGTGAAGAGAGGCTTAGGATCTTTGGCCCCAACAAGCTTGAGGAGAAAAGGGAGAGCAAATTCCTCAAGTTCTTGGGCTTTATGTGGAATCCTTTGTCGTGGGTCATGGAGGCAGCTGCCATTATGGCCATTGTTTTGGCTAATGGAGGAGGCAAGCCACCGGATTGGCAAGACTTTGTTGGTATCATTGTGTTGCTTATCATCAATTCCACCATCAGCTTCATTGAAGAAAACAATGCGGGTAACGCCGCTGCCGCTTTGATGGCTGGTCTTGCTCCTAAAACCAAGGTAATATTTGTCCAATATCCTTCCCTGTATATGGCTGTTGCTTTCATTAGCAGCTCATAACCTCATGTAACTCATTGTCTACATAATTAATCCTACAGGTTTTGAGGGATGGAAAATGGAGTGAGCAAGATGCAGCAATTTTGGTACCAGGAGATATAATTAGCATCAAGTTGGGAGATATTATCCCAGCTGATGCTCGTCTCATGGTAGGTGATCCGCTCAAGATCGATCAGTCTGCCTTAACTGGTGAGTCCCTTCCAGTCACAAAGTATCCCGGCAGCGGGGTTTACTCAGGATCAACCTGTAAGCAAGGTGAGATTGAGGCTGTTGTTATTGCGACGGGTGTTCATACCTTCTTCGGCAAGGCAGCGCACCTTGTCGACAGCACCAATAACGTCGGTCATTTCCAAAAGGTATTGCCTGTTTTTACTTTATTAATGAGAATCTAAATTGATCACACAGAGATTTTACATCCGTTTTTTTTGTTTGTGTGTGCAATCTATTTATCAGGTGTTGACTGCTATTGGTAACTTCTGTATCTGCTCAATTGCAATTGGTATGCTGGTTGAGATCATAGTGATGTACCCAATCCAACACAGGAGGTACAGAGATGGCATTGACAACCTCTTGGTGCTTCTCATTGGAGGTATCCCTATTGCCATGCCCACAGTCTTGTCAGTGACAATGGCTATTGGATCTCACCGCCTATCACAGCAAGGTGCCATCACCAAGAGGATGACTGCCATTGAAGAAATGGCTGGAATGGATGTCTTGTGCAGTGACAAGACTGGAACTCTCACCCTGAACAAGCTTACTGTTGACAAGACTCTCATTGAGGTCAGTGATCCTAGCCAAGTCATATAATCTTCAAGGGACTTATCTTACACGATTTCATACGACTTAAGGTTCGGTGCTTTCTGCATTGGTAATTACAGGTGTTTGTGAAGGACATGGACAAGGACGCTCTTATGTTACACGCTGCCAGGGCTTCTAGAACCGAGAACCAGGATGCCATTGATGCTTCAATAGTTGGGATGTTGGGAGATCCCAGTGAGGTATGCAATTTAATCCCATTTTTATGAACCTTTAGTTCTTGTCAGTTTGTTTTCGTTTTATTTCCTGGAGTCATTGAAATGGAAAATTTATTTTGCCTTCTTGTGAGCTTTGTAGGCAAGATCAGGAATCATAGAGGTGCATTTCTTGCCCTTCAACCCTGTCGAAAAGCGCACTGCAATCACTTACTTCGATGGAAATGGTGATTGGTATAGAAGCAGCAAGGGAGCTCCCGAGCAGGTATGCATTCCAGTGTGTTGTAACTCTTACTTGAAAACTATCCCTTGTACTGCCGCCTGCGGGCAGTAACTTTTCATTTGTTTGCCAGATTATTGAGCTCTGTGAACTCAAGGGGAATATTAGGAAAAAGGCTCATGAAATCATCAGCAACTTTGCTGACCGTGGCCTTCGTTCCCTGGGAGTTGCTCGTCAGGTACATTAATCTAACAATTTCTTTGCTACAAGCTATAGGTGAACTTTTTAGCTCAACCATGTTTTGATGAAATTAACATTTTTTTTCCTGTTTACAGAGAATACCAGAGAAGAACAAGGAAAGTGCAGGATCACCATGGGAGTTTGTGGGTCTCTTGCCTCTTTTTGACCCTCCAAGGCATGATAGTGCTGAGACTATCCGCCGAGCACTTGACCTTGGTGTCAATGTTAAGATGATCACCGGTGACCAACTTGCAATTGGCAAGGAGACTGGCCGCAGGCTTGGCATGGGTACCAACATGTATCCTTCATCATCCCTCCTCGGTGATAACAAAGATGAATCAATTGCGTCCGTTCCAGTTGACGAGCTCATTGAGAAAGCTGATGGGTTTGCTGGCGTCTTCCCTGGTAATGGGATCTTTATCAAACCTTGACTGGTACAGCAAAGATTTTGTATTTGAGTACTATTTAGGAGATCTAAATAATGTGAGCTTTGGATATGCAGAGCACAAATATGAGATCGTTAAGAAGCTCCAAGAGAGGAAGCACATTTGTGGAATGACAGGTGATGGTGTTAACGATGCACCGGCATTGAAGAAGGCGGACATTGGTATTGCCGTGGCAGATGCAACTGATGCTGCCCGGAGTGCCTCAGACATTGTTTTGACAGAACCAGGATTGAGTGTGATTATCAGTGCTGTGCTGACAAGCAGAGCCATCTTCCAACGGATGAAGAACTACACAATCTATGCTGTTTCCATCACAATTCGTATTGTGTTGGGATTCTTGCTTGTTGCACTTATCTGGAAGTTTGACTTCTCACCATTCATGGTCCTCATCATTGCCATCCTCAATGATGGAACCATTATGACCATCTCCAAGGATAGAGTCAAGCCATCTCCTGTCCCTGACTCCTGGAAGCTTAATGAAATTTTTGCCATGGGCGTTGTCCTTGGAACCTACTTGGCAATTATAACCGTGCTGTTCTTCTGGCTTGCTCATAGCACCGACTTCTTCTCCGTAAGTGAATCGGTACTCTAAATGATAAAGTTCTGATGATGTTAAATTGAAACAAATACTAAAATTTGATGATGTTTGCAGGATAAGTTCGGCGTGAGGTCAATCAGAGGTAAACCAGATGAGCTGACAGCAGCTCTTTACCTTCAAGTGAGCATCATCAGTCAAGCACTCATCTTTGTGACCAGGTCAAGGAGCTGGTCCTTCACTGAACGCCCTGGTCTCTTGCTTGTCGGTGCCTTCCTTGCAGCGCAATTGGTTAGCACTTGATCTCTTTCCCCCAGCTTCTACTCCCAGCTGTTATCTATCCATTAACATGATCACCGTAGGAAGCTCTAACTTGTTACTTCTCCATGAAGGTGGCAACTGTCATTGCTGTGTATGCAAACTGGGGATTTGCAAGAATCCAAGGCATCGGTTGGGGATGGGCAGGAATAATCTGGATTTTCAGCATTATCACCTACATCCCTCTTGACATCCTCAAGTTCATCACCCGCTATGCATTGACCGGGAAGGCTTGGGATAATCTGCTAGAAAACAAGGTTCTTAAACTCAATAAAATCTGATTTGCTATTTCATTTCACAAACTTTTTTCTTATTGCATTACCTTTGTGCTTCTTTAAAAACCAATCCAGACTGCTTTCACCACCAAGAAGGATTATGGAAAGGGTGAAAGGGAGGCTCAATGGGCTACAGCTCAGCGCACCCTTCATGGTCTCCAGTCCCCAGAAACCATGAAAAATGACAAGGCCAGCTATAGGGAGTTGAGTGAACTCGCTGAGCAGGCAAAGAGGCGTGCCGAAGTAGCAAGGTAAGTACTTAGCCTGCACACACAGTAAAGAACTAAAGGTCATTCCATGATGGAAATCCTTTAACTTAACCATCTGGAAGGTAAAGTTTAGCTGTACCAAGGTTAGAGCGAGAGGGATAACTTGTATTTTTTATATCAGTATCTGACAAATATGATTAAAGATGGACATGCATGAAGATTAGCCCTCTAAGACCTATTTCAAGAAGTGAAAATCAAGCTCATAATATTACATGTAGTCATTTATCTGCAATTTCTTTTCTTGAAGGACACAAAGCATATGAACTAGTGTTAATGTTGCAGGCTAAGAGAGATTCACACATTGAAGGGCCATGTTGAGTCAGTGGTTAAAATGAAGGGGCTTGATATTGAGACCATCCAACAACACTACACAGTCTAAAGAGATTAAAGAGACATAGTTGAAACTTGAGAGGAAATAAAGCAGCTAACTTGGAGCTGCTTTTTCTGTTCCCTGATCATCTGTTCATTTATTAATATTGTTATTATTTTTAGCTTAAATCATAGGAGAAATATTCAAAAGGGTGAGATTCTATAGTTGCCTTTTGAAAATTACAGAATACTAGTGGTTAACTGGTATATAGAATGAAGGACTGCAGGGGCTAATATGCTATTTATGTCCTTGACTAGGACAGCGAGCAGCTTTTGCCTCTTTCATTGTATATTTTTTTCTCATTCCAGTAATCATAATAAGCTTAATCTACAGCATTAATATCTTGTTATGCTATAGAATTTTACTTCTTTTTTTTTTTTCTGTATACTAAAGTGATGGGCCAATTTGTATAAAAAGATTGCACGAGACATCCTGCTGAAAAGCATCTGTTGAAATTCACTCAAATCAGTCAATACGTAGCCAGCATTCAGTGCTGTCTCAAGAACAGTGAGAACCTGACCCAAAGGAGAACGCGAAGATTTTATTACCAAATGGAAAATTCCCTATTTTGTGAAGGGCATTTCTCTGCTACATATAGCAAGTAAAAAACATCTCATTAATTCACATTACAGGAAGACCAAGGTTGGAGCTTGGTAGGGATTCATTGCTAAGTTGAGAGAAATTACTGCTGACAGTTGTAAGCTGAGAACAGTAAATGTTCATTGAGGAGGCATAAAGAGGAACACCATAACTAGCACTTTCTAATTAAATGGAAAGAAGCATGTACAAGCATGGAAAATAAAAATGGATTCTTAATTGTTCTCTATCACTGCTCCCAATTTCTTATCCATCTCTTAAATGGCTGCGTGGCTATTTAAAAGACTGGACATCGTTTAACTACAATCCCCGGTGCTGTTGGACATGAAGCCAAAGGACAGTGATCAACATCCGTACCCCACCATTTCAATTCTTTGCCTGAATTCTGCACAGCGAAGAACAATAAAACACCCATGAAAGCTGTCCCAGCATCCAATGCTGCAGATAGGACATAGTTATACTTCTGCCACCAGCGCTTGCGATATCGAAAGACAAAGTAGTTGAATATAGTTCCAGTGACAAGCCAGCTTGCGATGTTGGTGGGAGTTGCAGGTGGCATTCCGGCAAAACCGTAAGATATTACTGGTATATTTATCAATGCAATCCATTTCTTTTCAGGGAACATTTTGCTCAGTGCCCAGAAAGGAACCGGTAAGAAAGCTCCAATGAGGAACAGCCATACCAAGTTCCTGTAGAGGCCACCGGGTCCAAAGAGCCTTCTTGGTCCAATGAGGCCCCAGATTACAGAAGCATCAAAAGTGACTCGGTACTTAGGACATGTCCATGGACTACTAGAATCAAGTACATCAGTATCACAGATATTTTCAATGTTCTCCAACATCCACCACGCAACTGCAAGATTGAGTGTACCAGCAACAAAAGTCCCCACTAGCTGAGGAAAACACCAAATCTATGGTTAATACTTCACATAACTAAAACATGAAATTTCAATGCCCAAATGTACAGGTTTCTGCAATGCCATACCTGAGCTACATACATGCACCGTGGTGGAATTTTCATGTAGTGTCCAAGTTTAAGGTCAGCTAAGAAAGAAAGAGCATGGATCGTGCTAATTCGTCCATAAATCTTGAAAAGCAGGTTTGCAATTGGTTTTCCTGGAAGAACATATCCAATCATGAACTGTGCTATTATGTCATACCCAGGTTGCTGCAATGTAAACACTACATTATGAGATAAAACAGAAATACCCTCAACTAAGATTTGGCTATCCATTAAAAGCAAAGTTTCCTATGTCTAAGAGGGCAGAAAAGAAAAGACACAATTTTAAAAAATTGGCCATACCTGATTCGTAGTTGCTTGAATAACACCAATAGGAAGGGTAACAAGCCAAGCCAAGGCAAAGGCAAAGAGCATACCCCACCATTGCAGCTGCACAGTTTCTTTCCAAACAAAAGACATTAACAACGAGAGGACAACACTTCCTATTAAGAGGATATAAAACCACCAATCAGGAACTTCTTTGTAAGCTTTCATCAATTTTGAATGAACATCCAATTTCACATTCTGCACTGCTCTTCTACTTTGCCTCCAAATATCCCTGGACAATGCAAAAAACACGTATTGTCATTTATTAAGATCCAGTGATAAGGGAGCCTATACTTGGATTACCAGGGTACCTTCCATTAAACAGCGCCACATGTGTGAGGGTTGCTGTGAACCTTGCAAATCCTGATCCAATTGACAGGGCAAATAGAGGGCTCAGATAGAGCTTGCTATAACTATCATAAGCAGGGATGTTAAGTTGAAAATCTGGGGTCAAGATCTTTGTAGTTTCATATTTTTGCCCACTAGAAGTGAATAGCTGATTAGAAAATATTGGAAACTTCCGAGCATCAAAAGTGTTATATTTCCAATAACACAATGGGAGTATTATGTAGATGAACATGATAAATCCAACCGCAACATTGACAATGGAAGACCAAGGAGCGACAAGAGGACTGCCATGGTAGGCTGAAATCCCAGCCCAATCAAGAGTGAAGGCACCGACACCAAGGCCGTGGTAACCTGACCCTACTTGTTGAGCCGTGATACTATGAGGCCATACCCAGCACACCCATGAGAAAAACGTCATGATTGGGAACAAGTAACCAGGGACTGTATAATAGAGAAAGCTTGCTGTCATGGCAATGAGGAAGAATTGCATCCTAGTCAGGCCTTTACTTTTCGGATCCTTTTCATGCAGTGCTCTGTAGAGACAAGATTGTTAGCATATGACAACATTATTGCCAAAAGTTACCTAGGAGCTAATCACATATGAATGTTTCTACTTAGACTACTTTTTCTTCACCAATGACCTTCAGGAATATGATCCCATATGCAAATTCATGACAGCCAAAACAAATTAAGAAGGCATTTCATTATCTGTCAACAACAATCCAGCGTCACGAGCATCATGCACTTTGTCCCCTAAGGCAAGAACAGATACAGAACAGATTCTCAAACAGTGAACATGCACTTGAATCATATACCAACAAGCTAAAGTAATGCAACTAGAATTATAGTCACAGTCAACTCCATTATTCAAACAAAAGCAAATTGTTTGAGTTCATTTCTCTTAACACCACAACTTGATGGGGGTTTTGCATTGTCCTTTTCTCAGCCTCTATTTGTATTTTTAGAAATATTCTGTCGTGTGCATCTTCAGTAATGGAATTTGAACCACAAGCAGTCTTTGGATATGTTGAAGAATAGATCAACTATCACCATCCCTCCAAAGATTTACCAGTTGTCAAGAAAGAGCATAAAATTTATACTTCTATTGTCAAAATCAATCAAGGTATGGGATTCTAAATGTTAAAGCTTAAAGGCTTTAAAAATTTTCTGTGTTCTGTATTTTCACATCAACCAAACAGATATTTTATAAAATGTAGGGCCAAGTTTTTTTTTTTTTTTAAAAAAAAAAAAACACAGACCTGAACAGAGAAACCTGAGCAAGGTTTGAAGGCCACCACATCTCAACAGGATAAACCAAGTATCTCCTTAGCATCCCAGCCCATCCATATCCCAAAATCTGCAGATCAAGAACCAGAAACACAAAAATCAAATAAAAATCTACAATTAAATGCACTAATAAAACAAAACAAAATTAAAAAAGATGGTTTTTGGATGAAAATCAAATGCACAGTAACCATATCCCCTACATAATGCACATAAAAAAACCGAAAATAAAAGGAACCATAAAAAGTTTAGAGTCCAACCAACATGCAAATAATCAAATCCAATTTTCTAATCATATTAAAAAAAAAAATCCCCACTGTTTCACTACGTCAAAAATCAACCATGACTCTTGAATCCAGACACAAAATCAGAAGCAAACAACACCAAAATAATTACCTGAGTAGTCAAGACTATGAACAGCCCACAAAGGAAACTCAGATTCTGCTTATAATAAGCCTTCATAACAGTAATGGCACCAATAGAGTAAGCATCACCACCACCAAAAGACACACCACAATTAGCAAAGATAGTGATAATCACATGTTCTTTCATATTAAAAGGCCCTGGATTCAAACTAAAACTCCACCCCAAAATCCTATAATCTCTAGTGGGCAAAGTCTTAGCCATAAACTTCCCTATAGGCAAAACACCAATTTGCATAAGAATGGCAGAGATAGTGAGTGGCTGTGTACGGTAAGTGAAGAAGGTGTTCAAAAAGATGAGTATTATGCATGAAGTTAAACCCAGAAACCATGCACGGAAAGTCAGGACAGGAAGGGTTGGGTCATCAGTTTCAGGCACAACTAAGGCCACTTCCTCAACAGGACATCTTTCATGTTGTTCTTCTGCTGATGAATCTAACCCTAAACCATTCGTGTGTTTCTCATCCTTACTCTCTGTAGTTGCCATGCTTGAACTCGAAAGACAAACAGAAGATCAAAGAACACTTCTTTTCTCTCCTGTGAGGAAAAAAGGTTTAGTACTTTCGATGTCAGTCCGGCTGTGATATATAGCTGAGAGAGTGAATATTTTTTGTGACAAGAATGGCCTTCGGAAAATAGTGTTTTTACCTTGGTGGTAATATTTCTCTCTTTTTTTCTATTTTGAGAGAGGTAATGAAAATTCAATGATGTTGACTCCATGGTTGACTAATGTGATGACTATAATATCCTTTTGGGAATTTTTTGTGTTCTTGATGGTTCAGGCAGCATCAGCCGCAGCCCATGAAGTAGAATATATCATTAATTAATTGTTGTTTTAGAGACCGTTTAGAATACGGTACAAGCCCATTTAAAAATTCAAAAATTTAAAATTAAAAGTTTTATTTTTACTGTTTCTGCAACCGTTTGATCCCAAAAATCAGAAGCCACAAATATGTTCAGCTATATTTTCAAAAAGATTTGATTTTTTTTAATTTAAAATAATATTTTTATTATTTTAAATTATTGTGATATGCTGATGTCATATATAAATTTTAAAAAATAAAAAAATATTATTTTAATAGAAAAAGTAAAAACAACATCCATCTCACTTTTAAATACAAACTAAAAGCTTAAATAATCTTATAAGGATTTTTTTTTTATGAATATTAATATAGTTTTGAGTAAAAAAAATGGTATTGTAAAGTTTGTCCAGGGATGATCATATATGTTTAGATATTAGATATCACATGGATGGGTGGGGTCTGGTGTTGTTTGGGTATTTGATTATCTTTGCATGTGAGAGACCCTGGTATTGTCCAAGTGAAACACAGTCAACCAAACACTCCTTGGGAGCGATGTCCATTTGTAACACAGTCAATCAAATATTTTTTAAATATAATAATTATTATTTTTTTAAAATATTTTAAAAAAATATATATTAAAAAAAATATTTTTAATATCAACACATTCAAATAATCTAAAAACATAAAAAAAAAACAATTAAAGTAAAAAAATTATTTTTTTCAAAAAAAGATTTGAAACTTAGAAAAAACAAGCTATTTATTATTCAAAAAATTATTATCCATTCTAAGATTAAACTTGATATATTGAGTGAGTATGATTTAAATAGTTTAATTTTAATAAAAAAAAATTGAATTGAACCGAATAAGAAAATTAACAAAAATTGGTTTTATATTTTTAAAAATCAAATAAGCTCAATTTTATTTATAGGATTTTTAGTTAAATTTTATTTTTGTAAACTTTGATTTAATGAGTCTTCAGTTTAAAATAGGTTTTTTTTGTTTGATGAACAACTCTATTATCTAGACATCAACAGGATAACTAAAAAAAACAAAGATTTAAGTAACAATTTTAATTGTTATTTTCAAGTACTGGCATGATAGCGCATTGTGACATTATATGAGAGTTTTACAGCTCTGTTATTATGCTTGCAATTATAGTAATTGTTTTTTTATTATTAATTTGGATGTTCGGATCAATTTATGCATATTTTAATTAATTTCACGAGTCATAAAATTAACGATAATATAAATTTTAGTAGCTCTGAAATTTCTGAGACTCGAACTAGTAACCTATAAGAAGTAAATCCAACCTGATCAGTTGAGCTGTTATTCTTTTTTATTGTCAGAGGCTTATGATAAAAATCAAATCTTCTCTTCAATCATGGAATTGATGTTTCATCAGCTCGAGATCATTTTTTCTAATGCTTTGATAATGATTCGTCCATAATTAATCACATAAAACTTTTCTATTAATTAAAAAACAATTAACAATTTGGTTTTTACAAAATAAAATTCAACCGAATTGATTTTTTTTTAAAAAAAATCTTAAACCAAAAAATTAATCCAAACCACTTTTATATTTATAAAAACTAAATAAGTCCAATTTGATTTAAAGGTCTTTTAGCTAAACTTTGTTTTTTTTTTTTTTTAGATTTTGATTTAATAGTTTTTTAGTTTATAATATATTTTTTTTGTTTGATTTGGTTAGGGATTTTCAGTTTTTGTTTTTGAAATCAAATCATTTTTTTAACCAAAATTATTCAAAAAATTGTTTAATTTGATTTTTGTTGTCAGTGTTTACGGATATTTCACATAATTTGACTAATTTTCTTAGCATTAATTCACCCCATGTATGTTAGTTATTGCCAATTAGAAGCTATAATATAACTAATATTGAGATTGAAGAAAAGGCTGTCGATCAGATTATTATTTTTCAGTATATCAACTTGAATATGAAAAACATATTTAAAATCAAGTTGAAAGAAAAAACTATTACATGCGTGTGTGTGTCAGTAGTGTGTATTAAGGATAAGAAAAAAAACTGAAAAATTAATTAAACTGAGAAAATCGAAAAAGTCGAATCATGAAAAAAACCGATTAAACTGGTTAAAATTTTAAAAAAACCGACCGATTCGATTTTATAAGCCTGAAATCAAAAAAACTAAATCGAATCCAAACCGAAAAAAACTCGAGCCAAAACTTCAAGTCAAATCGGAAAAAACTGAGTCATACTGATTTTTTTTGGGTTTTGTACTTTTTTTTAATAAAAACCAAATTAAATAAAAAATGATGGGTATATGTATACATATAAAATCAAAGTATCAAAGTAGTAAACAAAAAACAAGGTATAGGCTATAACCTCATATATAATTAAATGAATTGATTTCTTTTGAATGTTTGCATGACATGCTGAAGGGTACCACCGTACCATAATGTATGGTGGAAAGAGGGCAACACACCAGCTTCATTAATTTCTTTTTTTAATTTTTATTTTATAACCGGGGTGTCTTTTTGGTTTTTTTTTTTTTTAATTTACATGGGTGTCCGAGCCAGCTTGCGCGCACCATGACTAATTTCACAGCTCACTGAACATTCTGCAAATCCAGTGAGTATGTAAGGCACCGCGGGAGTGACAAACATATACGCTGAGGCTTGAACTTAAGATACAGAGGTAAGGAAACTCCTTGCCACCGCTGAGCTACAAGTCTCGGCAGGGTGTCCTTTTAATTGAATGCATGGCCGGTGATTATATAAAAGAGCAAAAATAAAAAATAAAAATGATTGATAGTAACAATTTTAATTTTCAATTACTAGCATAAAAGCGTATCGTGGGATAACAATTTTGTTATTATGCAATTATGGGATATTTTTTTATTATTTATTGGGGCCTATGAAATAAATCAAACCTTATCATGATTGATGAAATTGGTGTTTGGGCCAAGATCATTTTTCTAATGTATTGATAATGATTAATACATAATTAATCTAAAATATTTTTTTATTATTGGGAAAGCTATTTGCACGTTGAATAAATATATTTTTTTGTTAATTGTCTTGGAATGTAGTATTTTTATTTATATAATAGCTCACAATTATCCATGAGTATGTGTAATTGAAATTATAAAAATCCAGTTGGTGAATGATTAAAAGAAAATATTTAATCTAAACTTTGTTTTATTTGGGGAAGGTTAATTGCAGATATGGAAAAACAGTAAATTTATTGATTTCCTTGGACTCTATTGCATTTTATATGTATGCATGTAAGGATCAATGGTGGGACTATATTATAATTAAACTAAGAGATTCGACCAGTTCAATAATCACGAAGCAGGTTCCAAAAAGAATCCTTTTAAATGTATTGTCATCAAGTAACTACATTATCCTTCCTTTTCAGTTCCGTTAAACCCAACTGATGGATCAACCGGCAACTAACCAATTCATGACCTAACCCAGGACAAGTTTCATATCAAACTCGAAAAAAAATAACATGGTTAAACCTGTTTTATCTAACAAGTTAACATATGATATAATTTGATTTTTTTAAAAAATAATATTGTTTTGAATTGACTTGTTCATTCTATGACCCAACTCTTATACCGGATCATTACCCTATCTTAATTTTATAATTATACTTATTTCTTTCTTTATTTTTTTTTTATAAAGAAATTTTTTATTCTGAAATTCAAATTCATAAATGCAGAGTAAAAAAATGTAAATTAATATTTTTTTAGTGATTTTTGATGTGTTAATATAAAAAAATAAAAAATTATTTGAATATATTTTCAAGTAAAAAATAATTTTACTAAAATATCAAAATCAGAAAAATTAAATATCTAATAATTTCTCAAATACATAAAAAGTAAATAACTAAGGTTTCTACAAGGATTAGAAATTGGCTTCTTAGAAAAACAAAGGACTGACTTTTGACTTGTAAACTCAACGTGTAAGATCTTATGTATTGATGATGTAAATAAAAATAAAAATGAAAGGAAAATAATCCCAATTTATTTTAAAAAAAAAAAAAGAAATTTAACTATTGATGGGCAAATTTGTCAACTTCATATAGATGTTTGTTTTAGTCAATTATTGCATGTTTATACCCCCAGAAAGCAGTAATCATCATATCAGCCACCTACTCTTATTAATGAACGAATGATTAAAATCTTGACAGTACAAGTAATTCCTTTTTAAACACCACAAAAAAGTTTTATTTTTTTTAAATAAAAAAATTAACGGTTGAGGATGCCTTTTTCCAAGCTTGTGAAGATCGCAAGCTACAAACAATAAGACACACTCCTGTCTTGGTCCCAGAAAGTGCCAGCATGGCATTTTCGGGGGCCCCAAATGAAGAGGTCCAATGCTGGATAAGATGGCCCCACTTCTGGTAACGAAAGTTGCCATGCTGGACGAAGGTTGTGTGCTTGCTCGCGCTGTTTTGTGGCTTCCATGTGTCACACATGCCTACGTTGGAAATGGAAAGCTCGCCTTTTGTGATGTTCAAGAGATTAATAAAACTGTTGATTAGAGGAAAGGCTTAAGTGGGGGCAAAGCTCCAATCTTTTTCTTGATTTGTGCCTATGTTTATTTGACAACGTTAATTTCGTATGGAATTGTCCAAATGCTTGGCACCCATTAATGGAAAACAAAGGAGAGAGGGGGGGGGGGAATCTGCTTAGAGCCCAAGTAGAAGAAGGCTTGGATGAATTTAATGGATTTATTCACTAATTTGATGTTAAATAATAGGAGCATGTTTTGCAATAAGAAATTAATTTTATTGCATTCTCGTTTTCATGTAGTGTGTGTGTGTGTGTGTGTGTGTGTGTGAGAGAGAGAGAGAGAGAGAGAGAGAGAGAGAGAGAGAGAGAGAGAGAGAGAGGATAAAAATATAAAATAAATTTGTTTCTCAAAGTTTTGGAATAAATTTTTATTTTTTAAAAACTTAGGTATAAGAAAACATGTTTTTTTTTTTATTTTTTTATCTTGATATTTTTTTTATCTTGAGAAAGTAATCAAACACGACTTTAAAGCAAAGTAGATTTAAATAAAAAGATAAAAAATTTGTTATTCATTGTTAAAAGAAACCAACTCAAAGTTGTTGCATACTCTTTTAAGATGATTTGTATATGATTATGTTAACATGATTTTTTTTTTTATGTAGACAGAACCACAATAAAAGTAACAGCAAGGATATAAAGATAGAGTTTGGTTGAAAATAAAGTTAGAATACAATCACTTTAATTCATAGTTTTATTATTGGAAAAATAGTCTAATATATTTTGCTTTCACACATACACACATAGAGGTTTCAACTCTTTAAAAAGATAAGAAATTAAGAAATTCACCTTTACTAGGCAATAAAATTAGAATTTTTTCAAAGAATCATCTTAATCTAATAGCTTAACCTATTAAAACATTGTTAACTAATCAATCATGAGTTTGGATCTTATCACTCTCATTCTATTTGATAAAAATTAAATACAAAGTAGTGTGAGTCTGTACAAGTTTTATCTTTAAAGAGCTTTTATTTGAGGGCGTGTGTTGGAGAATAATATAAATCATATAATAAAGTCTTACCTAATAACATAAGCTATTAAATTAAGGTAATTCTTTGACAAACTTTTAAATTAAAAAAAATAACAAAAAATTAAAAATTGAACAAGAAATCTTGGATAAATTAGTGCTTGATACAATGGTTAGATAAAAAATTATAGTTTTTTATTGTCAGTATGTTGGTCTAACGTAATTAAAATTTTTTTAACCCAATCTTGTTTTATTTATTCATAATATCTGGTAGGCTATTTGTTGATGACAAATCTTAATCTGGTTGCTTAAAAGGCTAGCTTAGCTACATAATTTGTTCTTTGGAATCTAATTAATTTACTTACAGGATTAAAATAGAATGAAAAAGAGATTATCTATTTCAGGCAATTTAAATGTCTTTTGACACTTGATTGATGATACAGTGGGATCACGAGGTGGTACTTTTGACACCATTAATGGAGGTGAACGAAAGCTAATGCCATATCTTTGTAGCAGATGGAGAAGTACAAACCGATCAAATGTCGATTGTGGAAGATAGATATAGGGACCCATGATTCCAAGGCGTTGACCCATGCTCAGTTATCCCTCATGCACCCAAACCAGCACTCGAGAAGCCCAATGCTTGATCTAGAATATCTTTAATATTGTTGAATAAAAATAAAAATAAAAATAATAAGTGTGTGTGTGTGTGTGTATTAATGGTGTCTACTATATATAGGGAATATGTTCATCTCTTGGATCATGGTTCAATATTCTCCACTTAATTCATATTCACATTCGTAAATATCTTGTGGTATCATGTTTGAATTATATGTAAAGGTTAAACTTTCAACTTCCACTGAAGCCTAAAATTATATACCACGAATAATTATCAGAGAAAAAAAAGACAAGAAAGAGAAGTGAAAGGATAAACAATAAAAATAAATTATTGTTCTATAAAATTTAATTTCTTAAATCAACTTATACTATTAAATACTAAATCAATTTATACTAGCAACTTGGCTTTGTTCGTTATTGCAGCTAATTAACTGCGTGATTGACCATAATAAAAATTGAACTATATGTTCATATCCTCCACAATTTTATATACAGTTCAAGTCATCTACAAGAAAACCCTAAAAAGCAGTTTATGATCATAGCCTGGCTTCAAGGTGGGAGTGATGAAGTTTTAAATTGTTCAAACAATTCAGTGAAACAACTTTCATGAACACTCGTAACTCGAAACTCTTAGTTACTAACACATGAATTAATGTTTTCCTAAGGATTGTAACACCTGTCGGAAATTAAGCTCAGGTAGATTTTTTTTCCATTTATGGTTTGAATTTCAAAGGAATATATATATACAAGCATGGAAAAAAAATCATAAATACAGTACAAATTGGAATGTTGATAGATTGCTTGATTAATATACGATGGAAAAGAGATTTAATCTTCAACATCAAAAGTTGACTCAAGAATATATATCTTGATTGTATAGAACTTAAAAGGGAGAAATATATGGTCACAACTCGATCGAACAAATAACATGTTAGTAGTTAGTGCATGGTGCTAAATATGCATTAAGCATGTTTAAAATGATTAATGATCTTGATTTATAACAAGCAGTTCATCACATGGTGTGGGTGTTATCAATAATTAATGGAGTATATAAAGCAAGAACAAACTATTAAATAACAAAGTCTATACTGAAAAATAGCAAGATTTGTTACTTATTTCATACAAAGCAATAAAACCCTGAACATAATTGAGCACAATAAACGTGGAGTAAAAAATATTGTTTCATTTGTCAAACCAAATTTCTGACTAGAGTATTTGATCATTTTTTTTCTACAATGTTATGGAAAAAATATGTGGTCTAATCTTCAAGGATTTTGCATGGTCAGGGTAGGTTCCAAGCCAAATTTTGATTTGTCAAGGTGGACTGGGTTTTATAATTATTAGTTGAATATCAACCTTGGAAGACTAAACATGATTGATTTAAAACTACATGCAGGCCAAGTTCCCAGCCCCTTCACAATAGTCAAAATCCCTTCCTTTCTGATAAAAATATCGAATCGTTTTAATTGATCTGCCCATCGAAAGCTTAAAAAAAAATAGGGTTTCAATAAAAACATGAGGACAAAAGCTGAACCCAAATCCCATGACGAAGGAGGAGCACTTGCACACCATTGTCAATATTAGTAACATGGAAACCAGGCCTAGTGAAAAAAATGAGATGGTGTTCCTCTATATATGTTTGTGAAAGTGACTTCAATTGTGCATCTACTGCATGTATGTGGATATGGCTACTCGCATAGACATCTAATTTATGTAAAATATAAAAATTCCAAGAGAAAGGATTCCTTTTTCCCGTGACTGAGGTCCAAGATCATCAACTCTCAAAAGAGCAAATAATTGAACTCATTTTCAGACTAAAACAAGATTAATAGTAAATCCAAACCCCCAATAAAAGCTAGATAAGAACAAGCACGCATTCGACATTGCAGGCAGGTTTATTTCCAATCAAAACCCAGCAGGGGGGTTCACACTGCCAGGAAATTAAAGGAGTGGAGCCGTGAATTAATTCCGAATATTCAGACGAAAGACATGCCATCTTCCACACCAAACAAAAGAAGTGGGCTCACGGGTCACCTTCCACTCGATGACTTGGTGAGCAAAAAACAAGCATCAATCTTGACGTCTGGGAAACTTCTTGGTGGTTGCTGTTACCTTTTTCCCCCTTCCCTCCTTCCTAGTATCACTTCAATTCCTGTTGTTTTGATCCATCCACAGGTCACATTGACTCTTGCCATCCACTAGAGCTTCTTGCACTTTCACAGCACCCCGAGAAGAACAGATAAACTGTGGTATGGTCCATGTTGAAAAAAGAGAGGGAAGATGCTTTCCTATTCCCTTATCAGTGGTAATCAAGAACAAGCCTGCCCTCTCTTTACCTTGGAGCAAGAATATGGAGTCGCCATCTATGTTCTATGCCCGTTGCGAAATTTATCCATGTAGAAGCCCATTGTGAAAAAAGCATGGCTTTTGTTTGGCTCCTTGCTGTTGCCTTTCGGTGCTGAAGGATATTCTGCCATTGGCCCACATTTCGTTTGTGGTAGGTCTATGTTTGTGAACCTCACTAAAATGATGGTTCCACTATTTTACTCTTGGATGAGTAATGTTCACCGATAGATATTGATATCTAAAAGTTAATTTGATTTATAGTTATCTATCCATTCTGTTCATTCGATTAATGTTTTCAAAATCATAAAGATTTGGATTTCTATTTAAGTCATGTTAGAAAAAATTACGATAATATATTAGCAAAGCTATTAAACCTAACTTTGTCCATAATTTAGTGATGCAGATGGAAGCTATAATAACATTAATAATATAAAAAAAAAATATGAAAGACTTGGATTTGGATCGTTACAGTATCCATCGGAGATGACAATGAAATAGACCTCAGAAAGTCGGAGTCGCCACAGGATTTCTGAATCTTATACTTCATTTATAATTCACTCACAGGCGTGCGTGGGGTATCAATATCCCAGGAGGCCATTCCCACAGAGTGTGACCTAACACGCCCCATTGACCTTTCGTGTGCTCTACCTAAGCCTTTCTTTTTCTCTTTTAGCTCCAAGTGAAAACAGAAGAGTGAAATCTAATAGTGGCCAGTGGCCTGGTGGTCCAAAGCACGTTTCTCCCTAGTCTGGACCCCCAACCTCTGCTATGGAGGTCCAAATCCTTCTCTGTTACTAGACACCACAATTTAACCTATTTTTATTTCTAATCTTTTATATTTAATAAGAATGATGATAAATAATAAGGTAATTCTCTTGCCTTGAGGCATGTGGCAGGCGTTAGTGTACAATATTCTGAAACTATTTGTGCTGAGTTAGTGGCTGCAGTTTGTGCACTATGGATGGAGATGAAGGTGTTTCAATGGGGGATAGCCCTTCACATCACGCACAAATGCAAGCCAATAGTGTCCTCTCCTCGATCATATATATATATATATATATATATATATATATATATAGAGAGAGAGAGAGAGGACATGCACACCACAGCATTTTGAGAATGTAACCATGTCGTTGTTGTAAAGGGAAAAAAAAAAAGTGACCAAGGCAGTGGTCCTTGAATCTTTGCTTCAAATTTCCAACTTCTTATCATATATATATATATATATATATATATATATATATATATATATATATATATATATATATATATATATATATATATATATGTCGTGTGCATATTTGCATTAGAACCACTTACGATCTATTGTTTTATGATTTGCCATACTAGTCTACTTGGAGGTGATATTTAGTTACTATTTCATAATAAAAAATTGAAGATAATAGAGACAAGGGCAACATGTTTTATATAAAATACAAAAGTTAACTCAAAAGATATTTATTTTTATATATTTTATATTTATCTCTTAATTTCTTTATCTGCTGTGACATTGAAAACTTGGGGCTGAAAAACATGGGTGTTTTGGTACATGGGATGCCTAATGCTATTGGGCTATATCTTTCAAGTATCAGCTCTGTAATAGGCCGTTTTGGTTTGAAAAAATAACAACGATAAAAATGGAATATTGGTCATTATTTTAATAAAACACAAATGGAAACTTTCAAGGAAGAAATCAATCAAATTCAATGTTTTTGAGCATGCTTGGTTGGAAGATTAATTTTCCTACAGTGTCACAATCTGCTATACATTGTCACACATGATCCCTGCATCTGCTCTCCCCTCTCTAGATTCTCACAAACAATGTTTCCATAGAAGAGCAACAAGATATAGCACCCTGAGATCTATAGATTTTGAAGGATTAAACCAAAAGGGGGGGATCGGATTAATAGAGATGAAAATTAATTATATGTAGCATCAAGTATTGTGCTTCAATATCTTATTATCAAACCATTTAATACATGGCAAAATTGCTTGCAACCTTAACATTGGCTAATAATTAAGATTCCACCAAAGGTACGACATTAATTATTAGTTACATAACAGAGCAAGCATTAGGGTTTTCATCACTGAAAATCTGAGGAGCATAAGCAAACTCAGAGTTGTACTTTGATGGCCAATATTCACTTCTCTTGATATCTAGGTTCTTGTCATCCTCTGCCTTCTCTTCTTCTCCGTCTTTCTTTTCTCCTTCTTTTTCTTCCTTTTTCTCTTCTCCTTTCTTCTCTTCCTCCTTCTTTTCTTCATCTTTCACTATAGAAGCTTGTTTTCTAGTCTTCTTGTACACATCATCCACCAGCTTTGATGGATCAACCACCCCTTTTACTATTACATGACCATTGGCTAGGTTTGTTTCTACTGACTCTACACCTGCATGCATTGCATTAATTCCAAAGCAATCACTCAATGTTCAACTTGCTCTAGGATACATGATTTTTGGTACCTTAAAAGAATAGAATACGTGCACACTGAGGTACGAGAAGAAAAATCCTACTCCTTAGTGCAACTCTTCGGTGTTTTTTTGGTGAATTAGAAAATAATATAAATTATATTGTATATTTAAGGTCTCATCAAAATTTTAGTAATCAAATAGTCATAAATCTATATCTTACACTCTTTTGAATTAAGATATTTCTTTACATAAACATATGGTTACCAAAAAGGAAACACCTCACGTGTAT
Organism: Populus alba; assembly: GCF_005239225.2. Lineage (NCBI taxonomy): Eukaryota > Viridiplantae > Streptophyta > Magnoliopsida > Malpighiales > Salicaceae > Populus > Populus alba. The sequence goes on from NC_133289.1 coordinate 419,078, forward strand.
TATCTTGATTCAAGAGTTTGGTTATATAAAATTGCAAGATGATTTAATGTAAATATAAATACCTTGGATCTTTCGAACTCGCTTTTGCAGCACTTGAGCACATGCTTCGCAATGCATTGATCTAACGTTCAAGACTACTGTTACAACAGGAGGAGGCTGCAGCCATAAAATTGCATTAGAAAATATTGGTCAGATGGAAATACAAGTAATTCATAGAATGATATATGGCTCATCTAGAAGCAAGAAACAAATTTATGAGAAAAGTAGAAATCTATATCCGAAATCATAAGAGGAAAACAAGGTGTCCTTCGTGTTTATTGATTTAGGGTTTCTCCTTTTTTGTTTCAGATTTCTTTTCCTTACACTTCAATGAAACCATAAGAGAGCTCTAAGGTTGCGTTGGTTAGTGTCCAAGACAGAAGATATACATGTACAGAAACAACAAAAACATATTTTGTTAAAAAGACAATATATCAATCAATTTGTCTCTTGACTGATATCCACTCAAAAATTGTTCGTTGTAGAGTGAATTTCTATTATTTCAAAAAAAAAAAAAAAACATTAACACGTATCCTTGTCTCGATTATTCCTATCTTTTATATCCTAAAATAGTAACAAACACAATTTAAAATACTATAAAACAAGACACTCAATCCAAGATTTTAACAATTTATGCCATATCAAAGTCATCTAGTAAAAAGTAGTGTTTAAAAACTTTTTAAGCCCATGATCTAACTTTATTGTGGATGAATTTTGACTGGTGTTTTTTTATTTTCAAGTGGGGGTGAAAGCAATAGTGGCCATATGAAGCCAACAGGCTCAATACCCAACAAGAGTGAAGACAGAAACTACCAAATTCCATTAAGACCACCATCCTCGAGACACTTGCAGCTCATGCCGACCAAACAGTAGATTATGTTCAGTATATTAGGATTTAGGATCCTTTCGTTTCTTGCTTTTCAAATTGTTTTCCAGAGCACATGTTTTCTTGAACTGAAAAAACAAGCCATATGCTAGTTATACAATAGCTAAAGTAGTTTTTGTAACATACTGATGATTTTGTTTACAAAGCTAAGGACAAAAGGTGGTGATCATAAAGAAATGGGCTCCTCGTGCTCTTGTCAATCCTCAAAAATTGCGGGGGGAATTGTGGTCATCAAGCAAGAAAACAAAATTTCTGAGCATGTATAGGCCCATAACAATAAATTCGAGGATTCGTGGGGTCAAAACCCCAAAATGATCTCTCTTTCCTTGCAAAACGTGCCCAATACTGCCGACCTGTTTTGTTACTCTCATGTCAGCAAGGAAACAGCAGTCACAAGAGTCACAGTAGGTAAGAGGCAAGTGGGTAAAGTTTATAAATGGCCTAAATGACACCTTATCTTGAGGACTGCCAAGTAAAAGCCTACATAAAGTCAATATAGGGTTCTCCACCCTAGCTTTAGTGGGTCAAAAATAGAGAGTGAGGGCTTAGTTGTGGTTGAAAAAAGATGTGGTAAGTAAATTAGAGGTAATGATTGTGTGTGGTGAGTAGTAGAATCTTTGAAATTTTTACCTCGTCTTTTTTCTCTTCTTCCTTGGGTGGATCTTTGGCTTCTTCTTTGTTCTCTTCAGGCGGCTTTGGCAAGGGTGAAATTAGCTCCACTTTCCGGCCACTTTTCTTTTGCAGCCTCTCACATACCTTTGATGGGTCTGCTGCTTTGCCTTTCACCACCACCTTGCTTGCCTTGCTATCTGTGTTTACTTCCTCCACTCCTGTCACCCATATTTTCCAAATCCGACCGTTAGGTATTAATGTGATTGGAGCGGGCTGGGTAAACAATTGTTATTTATTAACTTTTTTGAAATCGTAGTTTTGAAAAATTATGTACTTGAAACCTCGGTTTAGATTTTGACAAAGCTGAGATTTAATGTTTTTTTTCAGAACCGTGATTTTAAATGAAAGCCATAGATTTGGAAACGTAAGCTCGAGCGGAGTAGAAATAGATAAAATATTAAGGATATAATATATATGCACTGCCCTTTGAGGGAAAAATCATTGATTATACTATGGTTTTTCTTTATTTAAGATGAAGATAATGTTAGAGGTGATGTTTAACACGAGTTCTAAGGTAATTATGGTTTGATCTCTAATTAAGTAAAAGTTTTGGCTTTGTAATGTTAGTGATTTATGTGATAAGCACAAGTCCTTTCGATATTATGACATGCAATTTAACGTTAATTAGGTGTATAAAACAAAATTATCTATGTCTCTTTCGTAATTAAGAACAATTTCCAAGTATAGAAAGTTGAACGTTCAAGCATGGTTTAGTTAAAGAAGGTAAAGCAAGAAACACCTTCAAATCCTTTCAAAGCTCTTGCAACTTTCCTGGCACAAGCTTCACAATGCATATCAACCTTGAGCACAATCTCTGGAGGCTCTTCTTCCTTCTTCTCTTCTTCCTTAGCCTCTTCTTTCTTTTCTTCCACTTTTTTCTCCTGTCGAAGAGAATCAACACCCCAAAACTATCAGCATCTTCTCTTGCAATTGTTCTATTTGAATAAATAAATAAATAACTCCGTACACAGAAAGAAAAAAGAAGACTTACTTCACCCATTTCTGAGATGATTCTCAAGTATTCTCTGCTTCAGAAGCTATTGACAAATGTAGTTAGCTGTGCACACAGACACTCAGTATATTTAGTAACAATGAGCTGAGCTTTCTAGCTTTTATGCTCTCTCTCTCTCTCTCTGAGGGTATGGTGGAGGAGGAACATTTATGTAAGGTGGGGATCCTCAAATCTGATGTGGATTTGTTTAAGGCAGAGCATTTATAGGAGATATCTTCTCTTTTCAGTGACGAAGTTAAAAATAAAAATTTTAAAAATATTCTACACAAAAATATCAATATCAAATATAGCTGACTCAGCACCTCATAAATTGCCCTTCCTTTCCTCCTAAATGACCTTCGTGCTGGGGATAACGCAGGACTATTTACAATAAATGAACATTGTAGGACATATTGGTAATAAATTCTCTAGAATGTTCAATTGAATTCCAATGATGAATGGACATGGATACATCATATGATTTAGTTTATCTAAATTTTATATATATACATATAAAAGTTATGTGACCGTAATTTGTTGCAGGTAAAAATATTTTTTTAATTTTTTAATGTATTTTGATAATTTAAAAATATAATAAATTAAAAAGTTTATGCACACATATAATTAAATAAACTAAAAATTATATGCATTAATAAATCAATAAAAATTATTAATGACACCTAAAAACAAAACTTAAAAATCTGGGATGTAAATCAAGATATTGAATCTTGAAAAATAGCATATGAAATTGATTGAATAAAAAAAAAAATAATAATAAATAACATGTAAGGCTACACATATTAAGAATATCATTTAAAAATAAATAATATGTAAGACTACACATATAAGTTATACATGTTGTAAGCAATTAAGTTTAAAATATTATTTCAAAACGGTTTTTTATCACACATTGAAAATATATTATCTTATTCTTTTAAGTTGAAGTATTTAAACCAATTTTTTTTTTATCTCATATTGAAAAAACATAACTTTTTTTTTTATGAACATAGATCGTATATATTAAAAAGATTCAAATCTTACATTGAAAAAATAAAATATTCATCTTATATTTATATAGTGAACTTTAAAATGAGTTAGTAACTAATATTACCCACTATCCAAATAATAATATTAGCCAGACCCACTATCCAAATAATATTACCCAAAATAATATTTTATTTTAATATTTATGAATTTTTTGTAATTGATTTTATTATTAAAAAAAGTATATGATGTGAATATAATGTTTATTTAGAGCTCTATTTATTTTAATATAATAATATTAGAATTATAATTTTTCCTCCATGCTTTTGTTTTAAAGAGTTCATTTTGATTATATGTTGAAACATGTATTAAGAATATGCACATATAAATTTTTATGTCACTATTTAACATTTTTTTGAATATTAATAAAGTTTGTTAAAATATATAAATCATTTAGTCTAATTAAAACAATAAAAGACAACACACTACAATTACCAAGATATTTTTTTTAAAAATAATATTACTAAATAAATTCCTCTTTTGTGTCCATTAAATATAACATGATCCTTTAATAGGTGGGACAAATTTCTTCTCTTTTTTTTTTCCTTATTTCTTTATTTTTTTTATTGAAATAGATTATGCATGTACTATATTTGTCACCATTGTTAATATGTTAATATTTTTAAAATATAAAAACAAATATTTTTTTATAAGAAAATTCAACTCAACTTCAAATGAAAAAAATTATCAACACCCAATGTTTTTACAATATAAAAAAAGTCCCATCAATTTATTTACTTGTTACCATATAAAAAAAATAAATAAAAGAAAATATAAAAAATTTAAAGTGTTGGGTCCTGCTAGAGGGCAGGACCCAGTATTATTTGATAGGTAAATACTTGTTGACTAAAAAACAGAAAACAACACTTTTCATTGGTGTTACAGTACTGTTCACAATACACATATTTTATGTTTATAGTATCATTTACAAATATAATGAATCTATCTCCACAATAAATATATAATGTTTTTTTGACGCGTTATAAAAAATCATCCAATTATATGAGTGTTAAAGTAGGTTAAGAAGATATTTATATACTATATAGTAGTATATTTGACAAGAAATGTTGGGCTTTGTTCATGTCGATCTCGAGCTTTATTTGATGCTTTTTTAAGGATCATAAGAGTCCAGAAAGATACTGATAAGGTTAGCTTTCGGATCCCCAAGGAAGCTTTTCTTTGAATTAGATTATTAAAGTGATTTAGCTTTCATATAATTCATTATTTTCTGCTAAAAATTTATGATAGGGTAGGCTACCTGTGAGACCAAAATCTAAAAGTATAGTGTTTGGTCTTCAGTTCTTCACCGACCGCCCGCCAAAGCATGAATTGTTTTTGGCAAATGTCCTCAATCCTTTCCTCACACCCTTTCTAATAATGCAGAATCTAGTTTACTTGTCACATGGACCAACATCATTAAACATCTCGTAATTATGTTTTTTTTTTTCAAGTTAATTAAAGTGTATTTTGATTAAAAGAAAATCAAAGGATAAAATGTGTGAACAATCATGCGAGAAATGGAGCCCACAATTCAGGACTCGAAGCCCGATGCTCTGATGAACACCGAAACCCAATTTCATGGTCGGTCCGGTAAGGCTATCGGTATATTGAAAAGGCGAGGGTGGAAAATGGGGGCACGGAAATGGGACCCATTATGTGATTTTAGAACCATTCAATGAATGACATCTGTGATGATAAGCATTATCATCTACCATGGCAGCCCTCTCCATTCAAAATGAAGAGGACACGCAAGCAATTAAAAGTAGAAAAAAGGAGGGAGAAGGAGACAGAATTTCCTGTCTTTACTCTAACAAGTTGAGAGCACAATCAAAGAATCTCGAAAAGACAGAAATGTAAGGCCTCTGTGTGAACTGGGTTGGAAGATGACTGGTCGGTCACCTATGAGCCATTGGAGAAATGGGTGTAAAAAACATGGAAGATGAAAGATGGGCTATCGAGTAGTCTTCGCAAGTTTAAAGTTTTGCTCGACGGTGGAAAGTTGCATTTTATGAATATTCAAATAGATATCATATATTTAAAAGGATGATTTATAAGATATAGTTTAAATGAACAGATTATATATTTATTTTTTTAAAAATTTAATATCTAATTATTAATTTTAAGGTTTATAAAATTAGTTGAGATATATATAAATTGACTCGAATATTTATATAAATAAAAAATAAAAAAATCAATTTGACCTAATTAAACTCAATTATCAACAACTGCTAAAAAAATAAAATGTTTTGATATACACTTAGTTTTATATATAAAAATAATTAAAAATTAACAAATTGCTTTGGATTAGGTTTTATAATCATGGGTGAAAGGGAATTGATTTTTTTTTAGACAGATAGAATTTCAAAAAATCAAAGAAAACATCAATGTACGCTAATTTAATTATTACTCCGTGATAAATAAGCAAACTGTTTTATATCATTTTAATGTTTCAAACATTTCTCAATGGGGTTTTTTTTATATTTAATTTTTCTTTAAAATGAAGGAAACTTGAAAGAGAAATTTAAGGATATAGTAGGAGGATATAATAATAAAGAAATCTAATTGATAATTTAACTTATGATTATAAATTTAGAATTGACTAATAGAATTACGTTAAAGATTAGAGGAAACCACAATTTAATCTTTAATCGACGACATGCTAATTCTCAGTCTCAAAACAAAATTATTTGTCAGCTGTTTTCTTAATGTATCCCATCTCTATCTCTATCTCTATCTCTCTTTTTTTTTGTTCTTTTTCTTTTTCTTTCATGAAGAGGAATACATGTTTACACCATTTAGATGAAAGTTGGATAAATCCTAGCTCTGTACTGGCTCGTAAGGAATTGGGAGTTTTTGGTGAAATCCAGAATATATATATAAAAGAGAAAACATGAACAGTGAGAGTAGAGCTTTAATTACTTAAATTGTAGCTTAGATCTCAGTCTAAATAGCTCTACTAATAAAACGATAATACAAAAATCAAAAGAAATCAAAACTTAAAGCCGATCAAGTTAAAATATATTTATGATTCCTGTACAAATCAAACACCTGCATACTAAAATAAAAAATTTAAATTTTTAATCCAACCTACAACAAAAAAGAATAAATGTCATAGATTAACTATTTTTTCTCAAATATAAAATTATTCCTAGTATTCAATATAATTCAAACAATTTACATGAATTCTAATCCCATCCTTCAAGAAACAAGCTACATATTTCTCCATCGAGTCCTCTATCAGTATGTTAATATTTCTTATCTGATGTGCATGCAGCTTTCATGCCATACGAACCACTTTGTTCCGAAGAAAACTTGATGGAAAAACTTTCGAGCTCGGAGATTTGGATTTAATTGAGAAAGATTTCAAATGTTTGACATTGTAGTAATTTTTACAAAATATATTATTTTAGCCTTTACATAATCAATATTTAAAACATAATTGCATAGGAGATATCTAATATAAAAAAACAGAAGCAATTAATTTCATTAACGAAGCATTTTTTTCTTTATAGCTATAAAAAAGACAGAAACTATAAGAATATCGATACACAGAAGAAGCCAAGCAAAAAGAAGAAGGGCACTTTCTATGGATCAAAGGGTGATTCTGATCAAGAAACATGATCATAGAATCGTGAAAGCAAAAGTCATGGCAATATATACCTGATCAAGACAACAAATAATTCCAACAGGTGGTCCTTCCATGGATGTACGTATGAAAGATTGATGCAGCTTTAACACCCATCCTCCTGAATCACAATCAACTCTCCATCTACTTTATGCTCCACAATCCATTCAATCTTACCATTTGCTTCCTGTCATTATCGCATATTATTGTCATTTTATAATCATAGTTATAAAAAATGAATCAAGACTGATGTCATAGGTTTCCCAAGTCAGTTTAATTTATTTTATCAAAATTTTGAAAGCTAGAACATGAAGTTCTGGGTTTGGAGTATGATTTAACATAATATATTTTAAATACTGGTAAGACATGAGATCAGAGTTTGGAAAAACACTTGGATCTACGATTCTGACTTGAAGAAAATGCCTACAAGGTAAATCAGAATAAGGGAGATTCTGATTCTTTTTAAGGTCATATTTCATTGCAAAATACAAATAGATGAGAGATGTTTTAGGATGAAAAATCATATAAAAAAAATGATGCTTTTTATAGGTTATACAGTGTTTGGTAATATGATTGCATATTTTTATGTTTTAAAAATACTTGATTTAAAAAAAAAAATAATTTTTTTAATTTGTTTTTGTTTTTATATCATTTAAATATATTAATATAAAAAAATATTATTTATTTATATTATTTTAATATACTGATATCAAAATTAATTTTTAAAAATAAATAATATTATTTGTAATATATTTTCAAATGAAAAATATTTTAAAAAACAAGCCCTACCATTCTAAATCTCAAACACCATAATAATACCCAAAACCATGTTCAAAGAAGAAAAAAAACACAATCTTAGCTACGATCAGATGTAGAAAATAACTCTATTTTCTGAAAATGGAATTCAAGATTTTTCTTTAATCCTTTAATAAAAATGTCAGTCCAAAGCTTGTCAGCATTGAGCTCGAACTATACACTTGATACCGGATACATGAGGCTCTCTCTTCATACCCCGGGCTTAAGCCAAGTGAGAGCAACCACGGCTGCCATTGTTCATGTTTCTATTCAAGGACACCCCCTAGGGATGCTGTTGCTAATGGCATGTTAATGGACATCAGATCTTTTCTTCAATCTACACCACAGTCCATTCTTGGTATGGATTGTTGCACCTGTAACTAACTCTACCTCCTCCGGGGAACCTCTTAGCTCGACCTCGAATTTCTGTAACAATAAAGTCAAAGCTATGGTTGATTCCATGAGCGCAAATTGATCCCCAACGCATTTTCTTGGGCCTCCTCCAAAGGGTAAGAAGGCAAAATCTGATATAATCTGACAATGGCAACCATAACATAATTCAGGAAAGGCAAAGTTGTATGTTATGTTCGGAAACCAGAAAAACGTTGTGAACAGACCTCATTTGGATATAGAGCTCCTGGGCTTCGAGATGGATCGAAGCCGCTCCATCCTTCAATCCCATCGTTATTTCTTGTCACTAAGAACCTTTCTGGTTCGAATTCGTTAGGATTGTCCCAAAAATATGGAGATCTATGGAGATTATAGACCTAAATGAACAAGTACGTACCAGTAAACTTACATAGAGCATGCTAAAGTAGGAGGAGGAAGTAAAATACTGAAGTTTCACAGTGCAATGAATTCTAAAGCGTTCTAAAATGACAATGGAACCAAAAAAGAAGGCAATAGAAATGCTTCAACTTACCGATACAAAGATATCAGTCCCAGCAGGAATTGCATAACCGTCTTTGTCTCCTTTGTATCCTCCTGTGCAATTGAAGTCTCTTGCTTAATTCAAATGTTGCACATTAATTTTCAGGAATCAGTTTGGCTACTATTTATCCCATGGTTACCAGTGAGAAATACCTGGCAAAACATCTGGTTTGAGGGAGCGTCTAATCAGCAATGGTGGCTGAGGATACAAACGAAGAGACTCCACCACAATAAGTCGAATGTACCTGAAAGCATGGAAGAAAAAAGTATTGTGAAAAAATTATGTGTATATTCATTTGATATGAATGTCTATTAATTTTTAAAAACTATACAGGAAAATGCACAACCTGGTTTTTGGAACACAGCCACCAGTGAATATAAACAAGTTTGCATGAGCACGTATAAAGGAAGACTCACTTCAACTGTTTAATCAACTCGAAAGTCAGCCTCCCCTGACCCAGCACTTGATCAATCTCTGCTTGAGCTTTCTTCATTTTGGAGGGATTCTGCAATTTCAGAAATAGTGTAAATCAGACAGACAGCAGCTTGTAGTGGATGAAAGAAATTATGAAGCAAAAGCCATAAGAGATAAGGCATTACTTCACTGAAACAGTACGAGACTCTGCACAAAATTTGTTTGGGAAGAGTCATACCTGTGCAAGAAGGAAAACAGCCCAAGTAAGCACTGCAGCTGTTGTTTCATGCCCGGCGATGAGCATTGTCATCAAGTCATCTCTTAGCTGTAAGAAAGAAAAGGAACAAAAGTTGGTAACCATGGATAGTTGTATGAATTTCATGACTACCTCACATTCCAAATATTGTACACATGCACTAAAGGGGATACAATCCCAAAACTGGCCATCTACAATAGATCATAAATGCATAAAACAATTTGGATTCATGAGGATGTGAAAGATATAGATATCCCAATCAAATTAATTTTGTGGTTATCAACATCAGAACAAAAAAATATTCACCTGACGGTCATCAACATCAGCTCCCCGCATATCAACTAGAAATCGTAGAAGACTTGCATCCTGCAAACTTTACAGTTACAATGCAGGACTCAAAGAATTTTTTTCTTCAAAATTTGGCAAAATAACTACCCATCTTTCTTTAAATCAAATAAATGCAACTAGCATCTGTTTGATACAGATCTGTAGAATATGCCCACCTTCAGATTTGAGTAGTCCCTTTGCTGCAGTTTCTCAACATCTGTTTCCTATCAAACAAGGCAACAAAGATCAAGATGGAAGCACAATATTTTTCTCCATATTGTTTTAGCTCATCCTAAAGCCCACAAGCAACCAGCACAAATCATATTAATCTTCATCTTTATTTATCATGCAGTTGGGTTGTTTCTTACCTGTCTGGTCTCTTTCGCATTTCGTATGAGTCCATCAAGGCACTCATTGATAACTTTGAGATCTTTCTGAAACTTCCTTTGTCTGGGGACTAACCACCTTGCTAGAGGAAATTTCCAGTAAGGAACGTAGAAAGTGGATCTATGCTCAGCTTCAAAAAGGGCACCATACACTGCCTGTGATAAGTTTTAAAAGGGTTAATCATAAAACTTCAGCATCCAATGTCACTGACATCAACGCAAAATCATTACATTGCTAGTGGAAAAAATTATGATAAACTATAGCCTATTTAAAAATTATAACTTCAATACTTAAGTTGAAATAAGTCAATGAAACTATCTTAAAACTAATTTTTTTGTCACCAGATCAACACTGGCACAACAAACAAATATGTAAAAGATAGCAGGTTGAAAATAAATCATTATGATAATATTTTCACCAACCTTAATCACGGGTGATTCCTTTGTAACTGAACCAAAGTCATAGTTGAAGACACCAAGGCCAATAATATCAAGAGCTAAACTTGAAAACTCTGCTTCAAGATCCAACTCAACTGTCTTCTTGCCATGCAAATCCTCTCCTTCAAGAAGTTCCTCAATTTTCAATATTGATCTTTCTGAACATTGAGTGAATACCTTGACCATAGCTTCCAAGTACAAGGCATGAAACCCAGGAGCAATTACTAAATAAGCAAAAGAAGAAGCTTTAATTAGAAATACTTATGCTGAATTCATTATGAAACTCATTAAAGGCGGTTGTAGCTCAAAATAAACATTTTCCAATTGACTTCAGCAATTAAGCCAAATTGACAAGTTTTTGGAGTTCAAGGACTAAATTCAACATTTCAGGTGACAAGGACTAATGAGAATGAATACAAGCCAAAATCTGTTCTCATTATTTAGGAAAAACTGGGGCAATAATGGAAGTTACGGGCTTGATTTAATTTTATTTGTTATTTAGGAAAGTTATTTTAATGGAGATGAGCCAAATTCTATTCTCAAAATATATGTTATTTTAAGTTTGATGTCTTTTGATCCAATTTTTACTTTAACTAAATGTCTGAGAATCTGCCTTTGTTTGATTGAGGTTGTTGTCAACTCCTCACATATTGAGTTTTAAGAATAATAAAGAATCTTCCAGTTCTTTGAAAGAAGGGGGATATTTATAGTGGTAACAAAAGCGGAATTAGATCATGAATAGCCAAGAAATACCATTCCACTAGAATTTAATTCAAGACACCAATTTTAGGCAGTGCATTGGACATCAGGATTCTAGCTGACACCATTATTCTTTTACTATTATTGTTCTTCCCACTAAAAAAACCGATGTCATTGCTGAAGAACAACTTGGCACAATATATCTGATTATCAGTTCAACACAACAATTCTACTAAATTAACAGATGACTTACCAGAGGCAAAACTGGAATTGACTAACAATTATCAGAAAGACTAACTAACACGAGCTCAAAATCCATTTGGGACTACTAGCAGAGGTAAACAGTCCAGATACAAAAGTGACAACTTGCTCACCTTTTCTCCTTAGCTTCCATGTGTCAAAGTCAGCAGGTATAAGTCCTTTTCCCATTATTGGTTCTAGGATATCGGCGAGAACTCCCTAATTAAAACATTAAAGTCTCAAAAACAAACAATATAACAAAAAGTAATCAAGTACTAGAACGTGATTTAATAAGAAGATTGAAAAATCCAAAATGACAAAAGCATTGTTGAAGCCTGACTATAGGCAGACAAATGCACCATCATTCTCCCCAAAGATTACTAATCCCAGGGGTGCACAGGCCCTCAGCAAGGAGTTTCTCACAAGTGCACCACGGTTAGTTCATGGGTTCTGCCCAAGTCTGATGGCCCCATGGAAACGTTTGCACTTGTGGCAAGCGTCGAGCTTGGGATCTTGGAAAGGAGCACACTGCCAAGTCCCAGCTCTTCTCTGCCAGGCCAACCCCCTGAGGTTCATTTCCAGATCATATCACATACCAACTACTTTAGAAGCACCAATTTTCCTTCAAACCTCTTTATGTGCCCAAAGGCATATAAATCTCATCATTTAAGTTTCTAATGTTATAATAGATTTCTTTTCTTTGTCACATATCTCACCAATGGATTCATGTCTCAATTGAATTTTTTTCATGTTTGACTTTTGTCACTGTAAATTCAAACGGAAGCAAGAAAACTAAAATAATTACAGGACAGGGTCTATTCCAGCCAGAAAAATATAAAATGATACCTTGTCATAAGAAAATGCGTTTTCTCGAAGAATATGTCTTGCTACAATGGGGTCTGATACAACAACAAATGCTTTTGGCCCAAAGGCAAGTTTATACACAGATCCATGCTGCCACATGAATTAGAATAATAAGTTAGGACATCAGATATGAATAAGCAATGCATGACCAAAGATAAAAAATCCTGAAAAATGTTCTGTTGTCTCATTGAACAATGCAGTCATTGTGCGCCTACAAGTATTACCAGAAGCCCAATAAAAGAAACATCAGAAAGGATCAAAATTCTTTTTCCTTGGCTAATTAAAGAATTAATATTCAAATTGAAGAGCAATCCACAAACAAGCTCATGAAATGGAAAGTAGTCGAGTACCTCTATGACTATGAACCAATCATATAGTGAGAAACAAGTATTACCAGCAGCAAATAACAGAAACATGAGAAAAGATCACAATTATTTTTTTCTTGGCTCATTAAAGGATCAATATTCAAATTGCAGAATCATCCACAGAAAAGCTCGTGAAACGGAAAGTAGCTGAGTACCTCTATGAACCAATCATACAGTGAGAAGAAGAGGGGGCGACTGAACAAATCAGATACTGCACCTTCAGCTATAGGCATTGACCCTAGATTTCCCCCACTTAACAAATTGGTAAGCAGATTGCTAGCTTTGTCCAAAGGGTTCCTGGTTTTCGGCTCTTCAGTGCTGGCAGACTGGCATCTATATTACAATAGCACATAGCAAATTCACCATGGACACAATCAGTCTAATAAATTACTTTGATACAACAAAAAAAAGAAAAACATGAATTCAACTGGCTAATGCTTCTAAAATTTGAAAAATCAAAATATCCAATTTCATATATATTTTTTTAAATAGGTCCCATTTCCAGTCTCCTTATAATCTACAGAAGTCTCTCAAATAACAACCAAGCCAAGCAATGAAAAAGATGAAAGTTTTGATTCAGACATGTCTGCTTCAAACTTCAGACATAAAGAGAATTAAAACAAAACAGTGGAAAAGCTAAAGCTTCAAGAGAATACAAAAACTAAAACTTGACAGACACACTGTTTTACCATGGAATTTGCTAGACAGAGAAAGGAAAGTTCAAGTCTTTCTTTCACTCCCTCTTGTAATCTGCCTCAAATTTCTAAACTCAGTCACCACTTCCCACAAATTCCTCAGTATCCAATCAATCTTTGATAAACTTAACACGCACAACACAAAATACTGAATGGAAATAAGAGAAATACCTGATAAGAGGAGACCCTTTAGTCTTAGAGCTGGGAAAATGATACTTGGAAGGGAATCCTGAGGTGCCCACAGCTCCAAAATCATTTCTTTGCAGGTAATTGCCATTGCTGGTACTGAAGGGGAGCTGTAAGGGAGAAGTGGAAGTTGCTGTTAAAGACATTGTATTTATTTTTTTGAGTACTGTAATGACACTGACACTAGCTGATACCTTGTCAGGATAACTAATACAATACACAATCAAAATAGGTGGTGTGGTGACCACATGAGCGTTGCCTTGACCTAACAAGGTGGGCATTATCATTGAATTTAAAATTATTAACAAGACTTGGAATATTTTTTTTATATATAGAAATATGAGAGGATTCAAATTGTATTAAGGAAAAAAAAAATGTAAAAATCAAATGCATCATTAATTAATTGACTATATTATTATATAAAGGGAAAAAAAATGGATTTTAGTAATCTATGATCATAAGATGATATTTGAAAAAATAACAAAAGTTATATCACCACAATAACTATTAAATATTAATAACTCTCACTCTTATAAATATATTCGGTAGCATTAATGAAAAAAAAAGGTCAATTCTAAAAATATTTATTTATCTAAATAAGTTAAGTTTAGACATTGAATAACAAGTATGATTAATTATTATTATGCTGGTTATTCACTATCTAACAATATTATATCAAAGATAAATTTATAGAAATTCATTTAAAAATATAGAAATTTACTGAAATACTATATTAGAGACAAATCTATTTTAAATTTTTATTTTTATGTTTGTCGCTTCAATCAAACATTTTTTTATTTTTTATATACTTATTTTTTTTGTTATATGATATTAGCTGATTAAGTTAGGACTTGTGAAAAATAAAATGTTGTATAGAAAGAAAGAAAGAAAAAAAAAGGTTAGGGTATGTTGTGTGAGTAATCTAGTTTGGCTTTCACTTTTCTTTTTCTACTTCTCCACAAGCAAGGGCGGAACCATAAATTTTTTTATATCCTGTTCTATAAATAAATACATATAAATTATTTTTCAAGATCAATCATTAACTCATATATATATAAATTTATCAAGTTAATAGTAAAGTTTGAATCCAAGTACACAATATACAATATAAAAAAAATAAAGTACATAAAATTGAAAAAAATATTAAAAAAATAATTACACTATCAAAGTTGTACTATTCGATGTTTTGTGAAATAGAATTCATTTATGATCAAATTCAAAACGATATCTTCAACAAGCTCTCATTTCAATGTAAATGATTTAAAGTTGTCATTGGGTTCTAAAGCAGAGCTAAGTGTAAGGAGTTTTATTATTTCATCACTAAATCTAAAATTTAATTTTTTAACTGAAAAACTATTATTGAGTTAAATATTTATAATGATAATGTTGGTAAACTGTCGTTGATCCTTGTTACTGACATGAACGACATATAGTTTTTTTATATGAAGTATTCATATGTAACATGTAAATTTCATATTGTGTGTAAATAAATTGTACATGTGCAACGAGAAGATCAAATTCAGCATCTCTTAAAGTTCAAAGCAATGTTTTAGTAGTTTATATAAGATTCATTGTATTTAAAATGTCAAGAGATTTTTGCTGTAAAACTCAACAAAGCAAATCAACAAAATTCCTATTATTTTATGCATCAAATATAAGATGAATATAAATTCAAAAGATTCCATTACGATCAACCAATCACTAGTTTCTTCACATATATAGTTAGAAGATCCTTCTTGAACCATATTTTTAAATATAAGTTGCACCATACATATCTATTAACTTGCAAATAAAATCAAAATGAAAGTTCCACCGAATAGTTTCACTTTGATGTAAATTATCAATTTGATTAGCTCCTCTACCAGTCACATGTTTTACGGTAGCTAAAACCCCAACTTACAAAAAAGTATATAAATTTGATTGTTTCATGACTAATTAGTTATTTGTGTTTAGAATTTATTTGATTTTTAGTGAAGGGCAAAGAGAGATTTTTTTATTGAGTTTAAGTTATTGAAAAGTTTATGGTAATTATCTCATGACCAATTACTAAAAATCAAAATGGGTGAATTATTAAAAATTTTATTTATTAAATTTTTTATAATCTATTTTTTTTACCTAGCCTATAGCCATAGCCTCCTTAATTCCTCGCCCTTGTCCACAAGTATTATCTTAAGCATAAAGTTCCTCTTGAAGCCTTAACTCTTTTTTTTTTCCTCTCTACATCATAATAATTTAAACATTGAAAAGTTTCTCGTCCCACAATAAACTTATTAAACTCTCAGTTTCGTAATAAACTGTGGAAAGCTCAATATTTTCATGTGTGAAGTTGTCACAGGCTAAAATTAAACTCCCAATTTTTTTAGAATTGAGCATTGTTTTTTTTGTTAACGTTGCCAAATATATTTATAAGGGAGAGAGAGTTATTAATGTTTGATAGTTATTATCATGATATAACTCTTGTCGATTTTTTTATATATTATCTTATGATAATTGATTATCAAAATTTATTTTTTTATATCATAATAAAGTCAGTTAACGATGCATTTTTTTTGACTGATAAAATGGCTTATTGGTTGATACGATGTTGTGCCAAATTCTCTACATGTCTGTGATTGGAGAGGAAATTAAAGTGACAGGTCTTATGTGACGAGCATATTTAATTTTATTGGTGTTTACATAGTTGATAAAAAACGGAGCCTGACCTGCAAAGTCTGGGTGTGCTGGACAGGAAAATTATGTATGCTAGGGGTAAAATTGTCAGTGCAAAGAACAACACGTGAGAGGATAAAAAAAGGAGAAAAAGAAAAAGAAAAAGAAAAAGAAGAAGGGGGGCTGGTTGCTATGACAGGCGACCCGTTGAGCCCAGTGGTTGCTTAAATACTGATGTGAATACTCACTATACAGCAAAGCAAGTAGACTCAATAAATAAAAAACTTATTTTTAAACTTAATAAACACTAACATTGACATATACTACTTGGTACTTAGGGTTTTGATTATTTTATATTGAGTTTAATATGTATTGAAATTTATAATTTATTTTGATTTTTTTATATAAAGTTTTCTCAGTTTTATAATTCGAGTTTGATAAGTTAATTTGAATTGATTTTCATTTATTTTTTATTATTTTAATTAATTTTTTCTTAATCTTATCTTCTAATATTAAGTTGATTGAGATTTGAACTTAATAATTTTTAATTTATGTTTTATGATAGTATCACATTCTCTTGATACAAGTTTTAAGTTTTATGAATTAAGCTATGTTGATTTTTTTTTTTTTTTTTAAAATTTATCATTCAATATTGACTTAATTAATAATTTGAATTTATATATTTTTTTATTTTTTTTGATGGAGTTATCTCAATTTTATATGTATCTTGGGTTTGTCAAATTAATTTTTGTTGACTTAAGATATATATATATATATATATATATATATATATATTTTTTTTTAACTGATATTTTTCTAAAATTAATTTTTTAATATTAAATTAATTAAAAATTAAGTTTTATAAAAAAAATTATTTATTATCTAAAAAATTATATCCTGACTCGGTCATGGCTGATCATCGTTGCCTCATTCTTTAATCAATCCTCGTGGAAGCGCTGCACTGAACACGTGCTTTCACATTCAAAGAAGAAAAAATGAAAAGAACCGTACAGCATGCTTTTGAAGTGGAAGTATTTGAAGATAATATATAATATAGAAGCAAAGTTGTCTTTTGATGTGATGAGTCAAAGAGTGCATGATTTTCCTGAAACACTGCTCTTCCCTTTCGGCATTAAACTTTTGGTTTCTTTCTTTAAAGAAGACGGAAAGAATTGCATTTTATTTCACAAAACCCTAAACCCACAATTAATTGTCTAAAATTATCCTAATATTCTTACATTATAAATAAACTTATGTGGGTTCAAAGCTCCGTAAATAGTCTTGCATCCCAAGGCAACAAATCTTCTCCCTAGAGAGAAAAAACAAAAAACACTCTTCTTCTTCTTCTTCCTCCTCCTTTTCAAGTCTTACTCTGCTAATACACACAACACATGCAGCCTCGTAAGATTCTTTTTCTTCACCGCTAATGCTAACTTAAACATGATCAAATAATCCCCTTGAATCTTAAAAAACAAGAAAAACTTGCTTTGCAGGTGTTCTAATGCTCAAGTCCATCATTCTATCTGTAAATGTGCGTAGTTGACAAGCTCCATCAGAGAAGAAAACTCAAATTAATTAAAGCGTATCTAACCCCAAGAAGAATTTTTCAACTGCCCCTCTTCTTGGTTGACGAAGAAGAAGACAATGGGTTCGTTAATTTACTATGTAGAAAGAGAGAAGATAATTTTGTAGTTTTCTTTATTTCTATCCCATCAAATTAATTTCTTGTACCAACTTGAGTAGATGAAAAATATAGATATATAGCTGAGATCTTATCTACCCCCTTCAAAAAAAACAAAAAAAAAGGGGAAAAAAAATCATATTCAAAGGCATGTTAATTAATTATCAGGTTCATGTCGACAATTTATTCTGTAAATGGAAACCAGGCCTGTTAACAGTGATATTGAACTGTGACTCCATCCCATGAGAGAGACTGGTGTAAAGTTTAATAAAATAAAATAAAAACAACAAAGAAGAAAATAAATAAATCTGGCTCTAAGTCATTAATAACACATAATTTATATAAAAAAACTCATCGATCAGCTCTTAGGTTATATATATAATAGAATCTCGGCTCATGCACGTTTTTGCACACTGCAGGTTGGATGAAAACAAATTAATATAAAAAAAAACATATCAAAGTATTATTAGCATATTTTTAATAAAAAAAATTATGAGCTTAAAATTCAATAGTTTTTTTTTAAATATTTAAATAATGATATATTAGTTAATAATTTTTTTTTAATATTGAAACCATTAAATCATTCTTAGTTAACTTTCATTCCATAGAAAAACGGTATAATTAATTAATGTTTAAGAAAATGATAATAAAATTTGTTTTGCTCTTAGTCACTAAAAGGGTATTTAAGAATATGGTAGATATTGTTTTTTAAAATACTTTTTATTTAAAAGTACATTGAAATAATATTTTTTAAAAATTATTTTTTATATTAGGTGATATAGCTGTTGGCTGTAGAAACCATAATTGACTTGAGAAAACATGTGCATCCAATCGGCAACATTTCTACTAATTAAGGGCATGCGCGCAGGAGATGTGTTAGACCCGCTGGCCTCCTTGTAAAATTCAAAGGTTAAAATTCTAACCTGTCAATTTTATGGGACACATAGGAGATGTTCAAACAATGACCATTCACACTTCATTTATTTTAAGTTTGATTTTTGTTTTGTGTGTAAGACGGGAGACATGTAAGGTACCAAGGGTATTAAATAACTTAGGAATTATCCGAGTAAAATAAAAATTATTAAAGGATAATATAAAATGATTTTTAAAATTTTATTTAATGATTTGAAGTAGTTTTTTTTTTTTTTATATTATTGACAGGGAAGTTTCCTCCACCCATGACCCATGAGAGTGTTATATATATATATATGGAAAAACTTGCAGCATGTTTTTAATTAGTTCTCTCTTTAATTTAATTGCCCAGAATCTATAATTAACTAAAGAATTAAGAGCAATTCTTATGTATAATCATTGAGAGAGGGAAGTTATTAATATTCTCAGCTATTGTAGTAATTGTGAAGGCAGACAATAGTTATGAACTTGGGAATTAAGAAGGAACATATATGGCTATTTCCCCTCTGACCATAAAAACAAAATTTGCTTCTTTGAAGACTGATCCAACTCACACCCAAATGTCACCTACCGCACGCAAAGTCTTCAACCTCCGTGGCCACCTTGAAGAGATGATCTCATCATCTTGATAGAACCCTAAGAATGTTGCTTCGAGGAACCATGCAACCTCAAAAGCATCGGGTCATTCATGCCCTTGCAAAGCATGGAGATTTTCTAGAAAGCTGCCAAAACTCACGTGCCACATCAATCTGGGAATATCCTCCTGGCAAGAATGAATGGCTGAGATCTCTCCTTCAGTCTTTCTTTGACCATGCTGAACCTCCATAAATACCATCTGCTCGAGCTCATTTTCTTCCATTTCAAACTTTGCCAAGGAAAAAACACAAACATATTCATAGTTTATGTGTGTGTGTGTGTCATTGTATGCTCTAATTAAACATACATAAAATATAGTTTGTAGGTCTGTATGCTTGAGCGTTTTCTTGTGCTTTAGTTAGGGTCATGAGCGGAATCATGTCCGATAATCCTACCGATTGGTCCCAATTCTATCAGCATAACCTTTCTAACCAAGTCTTACCCCCTCTTCGACCCATGTTCCGGGATCGAGCCGCCGATTCCACTACTGTCACCACCACCACCATCAATACGTCTAGTGTCCAGAACCCCATGGGTTCGAGCAATTCCAGCTCAAGTGCTGGACGTCATTTGAGTCCCGAAGGTCGTGTCGCCAAGCCTATTCGTAAGAGGTCTAGGGCTTCAAGAAGAACCCCCACAACATTACTCAATACAGACACCACAAATTTCCGAGCCATGGTGCAACAATTCACTGGTGGTCCTAGTGCACCCTTTGCATCAGGGTCACAAATTAATGCAACAAATTTTGGTTTTGCATTAGGTGCTTATCGTCAAGCTCATCATGTTAATCAACCGAGTCCAGTCATGATGCCACCTGCAGGGTATAATTTGCAATATCAGCAGCAGCAGCAGCAATTCCAGCAGCAAAGCCAGCATCCATCATCATACATGTTTTCATTGAGCAACAGTAATATTGGTACTAGCACTACCACCACCGGCACCACCACCCCTGGTGATATGTTTTTCCAGAGACTTGGAAACCCTAGACCTACCACAAGCATGGAAGTTTCTGATCAAGGGTTTGGTTCAACAGAAGGAGCTATCATTTCTTCCCTGGTGGCTCCTCCTTCTAGGCCTCCATCTTCCAGCTCCAATGAGAATAGAAGCAATACTTTCCTATTCTGAGAGGGACATAAAGATAAAAGTTAGGCACTGACTTGTCCTATGAGACAACCATTGACCAACGTAAATACCATGTTACTACCTCACACTTTAATTATAGCAATATTGCCTTTTCTTTCTTTCATTTTTTTTTTCTTTTCTAGGTTCTAAAATGTGGCAATTATTATTCTATCCAAGCCCGCCACGTGCTTTGTTTCTTAGCATTTTTTTTTTTTAATTTTTGTTGTTTTCTTCAACCAGTGAGAATATGCTGTTAATTAATTATGTTTTTTTTTTTTTTCAATGCATCATGCTGTTTGTTTTCAAAAACCATGGGCCGAGTATGATACAAGGAAATAAACATGCCTCTTTTATCGTCAATTGCTATACGTTCACACGCAAGCTTCCAAAATAAATATAAAAATTATAATACTTAATTACTATCTTAAGATTAAAAATAATAAAAATAGTAATAATTAATAGCAGAGATATATCTTCTTGTATTTTCTGTTTTAAAAGCACTCGAATTTACCTCAATTCCAAAGATAAATTTATCTTATTTTTTATTTTTATCCTTTCAATTAAATAGATTTTTTTTATATATTTATTAATTCTACCTTAGAAAATTAACTCGGTACAACTGAAGTTAATAAATATATAAATTTATATTTAAAGCCATTAAAGGTTGAATAGAAAAAAAGAAGTTGTATGATTATAATTTTAGAAGGGACACCTTGTTCATTAATTTAAATACATAGAGGACGTGATCAAAATCAATTTAGAAAGTGGTTTCAAAATCTTTGTGCCATTGTGGGCGTCTGTACTAGATGTAGCCAGTAGTGGCTATTAAATAATAAAAAAGAATTTTTCATATAATTATTTTTTATATTAAGATTATATATTTTTTATTTTTTAAAATTAGAGCATCAAAACGATCCAAAACATATAAAAAAATTAATTTTTAATAAAAAAATTAAAACTTTTAAAAATATAAATACAATTGTGTTTCCAAACACTCATTAATCTCTAATATTTTGTTTATAACTTAATTTTGAGTTGTCTAGATAAATGGTAATTTTATTAAAAATAATTTTTCCAATAAATCTTTTCATTTTTTTTTATCAGTACTTGAAACTCATTTAAAATTTCCAACCTTTAAATAAACGAGACTTTTTGAAAATTAATGATTTCTTTAGGGAAACATCAATTTTCATCAAATCTAGAAAGAGAAATCCAGGAATATATTTTTCATAAAACTATGTAACTTTATCTTTATGTCGCAATAAATGTGATAAATACTCTTCCAAATTGATCGAACAAACTTTTTGTGGATCACTAGCTAGCACATGAAGTTAATTTCACAGAAAGAGATTGATTTGGGTGAGAAACGGGAAGAGGGGCTGAATGTGGCGATCATGGGGTCCCTTGACATGAAAAGGAGAAGATGCACTTTACGAAGTCAAATTTACACCCTAATCCTTGCTAATCTGAATTGATATGGGTGCCTTTTTATTCACTGAGATTACATCAATCCCCTAATTTGACTAAATGAACATTATCATCTAAACCACCATAGTTTTCAACCTAATTACAATTATTACGTATGTCAATCACGTCGATTGATATTGAATTAGAGGGTAATTACAATTATTACGTATGTCAATCACGTGGATTGATATTGAATTAGAGGGTAATGATATCATTAGCTTTGTATCTTTGTTTTTAAAACACTGATTGGCCTAGCAAGCCAGCCTAAGATTTGTCTAATCCAAGATCTTAATCACTTTAGATTGAAACAAGAAATAACCTAAATAATTCAGTTAAGTGTTTGGGTTGGCTTAGTCGATCAGAGCCTGACCCGATTAAAACCATGCTTTTAACCCATCGACTTTTTTCTTTAATGTTTTTATGTTGACTCGGGCGATCTCTTGATTTATGACTCGAATCTTGCTTAATTCGAGTTCGATTTAAAACTATATTATGTATGCTATTTTGTTTGCTATAATTGACATTAGAAGGCAATGAAATAATCAGTTTTGATGTTATGATGGAACACCATTGATAGAAGAATAACATAGAGTGGCTCTCATTCTATTTTCAAAATTGTAAGCATTTATTTTAGTCAATACACATGCTCTTGTTCTATGTCATCTCATTCGTCATCGATATTAGTGTAATTCATTGAATAAGTTAGGCGTGTTTAATTTATAGTGAATATTTAAATATTAAACAAGTGCAGATGTTACTTCTTGACAACCATCCTAGAGAGGGAAGACAAGTAATTTGACATGGGAACCAGCCATAGGAAACAAACTTCCTACAATTTTGATGCCTAAAATTGTTTTGTTTTGTGTTTGTCTTTGCTTTCCGTTTTAATCATGATTTAGGCACCGTATAACAACATGTATTTATATTTGTGATGCAATGAGATTTCAAATAAAAAAAATATATAAAAAAACAGTTATATCAATGCAATCTTGTTTCTAAACAAATATTTAATGATGTTTTTTATATATTCGATATATAATGCAAGTTGTATCACAAATTCGATAATTTAAGCTGTATCGCAAATATAACATGATAAATACATGTACAAAACATTATAAATTCAATATTAGTTGGTATGACTTTTGACCCTTGTAATTTGAATACACATGGAAAGATTAGATTCCTCCATGGAATCTGATAATCAAGCACAATTGAATACTACAATCACATGGGAGAAAATGATATAAACAAGAGGATGGCCTCAATCATCAATTGAATTTGACTAATACAATTGACCATTTGAAAGCACCCAAGGCGTCCTTAGATAGATACATCAAGAAGAAATGAATGCTGGCTGGCTGCCTAACAAGAACAAAAGGGCATAAATTAATGTGAATTTGCCTTTTATTTTTATTCCTTGACGAATGGAAACCTAAATGTGCTTAAAGAGGAAGGTGAAAATGAACATGTTTGTCTTGAATTAGAGAGTAAATTAAGCGACAAGAGGGGTTCCATGAAGCTATGTTTCTCACTTCTATGGCACAAGAACGAAGGGCCCCTCCAACTCTTTTCCTCTCACTATTGTTTAATTACAACTTGGAAGTAACATTCTTCTTTGTCACTTTCAAGAATCTGGGCAGTTAATTAATGTGCCTTTTCTTGGTCCATCTGGCTTTTGCTTGAGGTCATATATGAATCTTTTGTTTTTTCACGATGAGAGAGATAAAATCATTTAAACCCAAAAAAAAAAAAAAAAACTAAAGCCGTTCTTGGATATGTGAAACTTCTTTTTTTTTAAAAAATAAAAATAATTCAGGTAGATTCATTGTATGAACATGAAAGGTTTTGTATGATTCTATTGCAAGTGTTCCTTAAGAAGATCTATTTACTTAAAAATATTTTATTTAATAACAAAGGTATCAATTTACTATTATTTAGCAATGTAATTGTGGTTATTTTTCAAATAATTTTATGTTAAAATACATGTTAATGATATTTTTTTATTTTTTAAAAATTATTTTTGACATCAGTACATCAAAATAATTTAAAAACACTAAAAACATATTAATTTAAAGTTAATAAAAAAATAAAATAAAATTTAATTTTTTTTTTAAAATATTTTTAAAACACAGAAACAAACAGTCAACTCAAACAAGATTGTTAAATTTATTACAATGAGTCCTCGTATTGTTACTGGCTGTTAAAGTGAGTCCCTATACTAATAATTGATTTGATCCACGTGGACAAGCTTGAAATTGAAAAGATAGAGACGGTACTTAGTAATTAAAAGAAAACATGTCTCTTGTATTTTTTATTTTGAAAATAAAAAAATTCATTTTAAAATTATTCAAGAGACAAATTTATTTTATGTACCTATCTATTCAACCAAACACATTTATATTTTTCTATATCTATCTTTTATATTTTTATATTCTGAAACATCAACTAACACAATTCCAGTGAACACTTCAGTAGCTTACGCAGGCAACAAGAGTAAGCTTGCAAGACTTCCAGAATGTTACAGCTACTGTTGCATCGATTATGGGAAGAAAATGCAACAAAAACAAAAGGGAACACAAAAAATGAAGGATTTTTAATTATATTGAGGACAATACTATTGTTCACGGTGAAATTAGCATGCTACAAAAGAATTCCCGATCAAAGTGACTCGCCTGGAAATTGATTAGTGATGGAGTTTGTTGCGGCAGCATTAACCAGTGGTGAAGGGGATTGAAGCTCTACAGTTCAGCGGTCTGATGAGTTATCTAGCTGGGAAACTATGATGGATCAGAAGCAACTTTTCATGCACATAGCATTTCCTCCTTCAAAGATTCACAACCTTTTTTCATCAAATATTCTACCTGCCATCCAGAAAATAAGTAAACGAGTAAAAATGATGCAAAAGGTCCAAGAGTAGAAATTGGCAAAACTGAAGATAACTTCTTTATTAAGTGTAGATCACATATTGCATCACCAGCTGAGCGCTCATCCTTGGAATCTAAACCAATATATGTCAAGACAGGAAGGTAGATTTGTACCCCCCAAGCACCCTCACAAAGAAAAAAAGAAAGAAAGAACAAGGTACAAAATTCGATCACTGGGCCATCCATCATTGAAAGCTAGTCCTTCTTTACTGTTGGATGACCAGCTAAGACCTCAAAATGTTCTCCCAAAGTCCATTCCAGAAATATTTGATCAGAGGAAGCCCAGAAAAGTGCCAACGGAAACTAAAACCCTCCACATTGTTGTCTCCCCTCTTTATCACTGAAGGACATCTCCACTGGTAAAAACTCAGTTCTACTGCTTGAACATATTTCGTACCAGATAGCAACATCTGTGGATCCCAGATGGGACCCACAAATACTGATACCTGAACAGAAGGTGTATTTATAAGGAGTCAAGAAAATTTGGCCCATTGCAACTAGGCCTTGGCATTTTCTGTTTGCCAGGTAACGTTGATCATACGATCTGTATGAACAACATCTCAACTTCTCACAGCCCGCCAAGTCTCGCAGCTCTTAGAAATTTTTCCCTAGTTATTGCCAGAGGAACAAGATTTTTTGGTGCATAGTTCAAATAATGTGAATGGCATGGAATATTGATAAAACAGAAAGGCTGCGTGTGAAACTTGTGCTGATGTACCTTCATGTCAATAAGTTGAATCAACGTAGCCCATCTGCAATTGATACACATCATAAATCATATTGAAGTCATGCAAGTATTGGACGGCAGTCCTGCATCACCAAGCAGCTTAAGATGTTATAAAATCATTCAAAGGACATGAGAAATTAGGAAGATAAACACAAATGTAATCAAGCATTATTCAGTGAATAACCCGGGTACATGATGTCAAAGAAACTAGTAAATTGAGAAGCACAAATGTAAATGTATCTTTGTATGCAGGCTAGTTTAGTTAGCAAGCAGATTGGCTGATCTAAAATTCCGCAAGAGTTCCATCTATGAAAAAGTAGAGCAGTGACAAAGGAGGAAGTCATCTTTCAAGTTTGAACTACTGCATGGTGATATAAGACTATAGATGTGATATTAGACAACACTTCTTAGACAGGTCCCAGATAGTAATCTTTCCTTGTTTATCTTCTCTGAGAGTTGTCGTTTCCTGAATACTGCACTAGATCTATTTTCATCAGAAGTTCCCAACGCCTCAACCATATACTCATACAACAATAGGAGTCTTAATTACCACGTGTTTCTTTATTCTTTATATTTGGTACCATTAAAATGAGAAAACCTCGATGATTGTTGCCATTAAATACAGAGCTGATTCTCTATCAATTTTCATCTTTGTCATGGAAGTTCACTCTAACCATACTTGAATCCTAAAACTTTGAACCCTGTGGTCTGTAACTTAATCCAAAAAAACACCAGCTCACAATGAAAGCACACGGACAGATTATCAAATGCTACACCAAAAAAATAAAAAAGGAAAAGATACAGCATGCATGTTGAGCATAATTTTGCCACAAGTAATCGTGGTCAGTTTAGAGTGTTCTGAAATTTCAGAAATAATTACACTGAATGAGTAAATGGATATTTTTTTGTATATGTTAGAGCATAATATAAATCATATATTAAAACCTTATCTAACAACTTAAGCTATTGGGTTGAATTGATTTTTTGATATGGTATCAAACCCTTGTTTACCAAGTGGTCATGAATTTAAATCTCACTACCTCTATTCTAATTAATAAAATTAAGAACAAGTAATACGGGACTGTGCAAGTCTCAAGCCTAAATGGCTTATAAAAGATGGCAAAACTTCCAAGAAAAATTTGAAGTTTTAGAAAAAGATGAACATATTTTGTTTTGCAAGGAAATCACTGCATTGGTTACATTAAAATAACATTCACTTGGGAGCAGTTGATACAGTTCCTTTAGACTGGTTCCCAACAATATAAGCAAAAAAAATAAAATTGAGTTTTTTCAACTTACAGATAGAGCGTACAATCAAGTTTATCATTAAACTTGAATTCCAAAGAAGTCCAATAATACCATGATTGACATATAAAGAGTTTCACCTGTGAGATCACCAAAAAACTGTCATGTGTTTGTTCTTCTGTCATCCATCAATGTTTGCATGGTTGGTAATATGTCCTTTCTTCAGCAAGAGTAGATTAGGCCAAACATGCTCTAGTCAAGAACAATGTTACAATAGTGATACATGCATGATATTCATTTTCCATTAATCTGCTTCAATAGACCAATCTGTATCTTTTTACAAGAGTTCTTATTAGCCAAAAAAGTGTTCTTGGAGCTGCAAAGATAACTGTGAATGTTTGCATTTCTACTTCAACAAAAGTGGCATTTGCTTTTACCTTGTAAATGACCAATAAATTGAATGAGTTTCACCAGAAAAATGTTCCAACTCCATAGTGAACCTAAACAACTGCGGAAAGAGCCAATTTAATTTCTGATTTAAGTCTCTTTACTTCTCTTTGATGACCAGAATGACGAAGACAATCAAAAACCGCATGCTTAGCAGATGGGAGTATTCTCGTGCCACTTCTTACACAAGAGAGCAAGAGCTTGGATGCACAACGGAACCTTCCAACCTTGCAAAGATTGTGAATCAAGGAGGAGTAGGTAAAAGAATCCCTCATATGCATTGAATCAAAGATTTTAAAAGCATAATCAATCTGATCAGCTTTACAACACCTATCAACCATGGTGTTTAAAGCAACCAAGTTTGAATTGAAACCCGCTACATTCATATACTCCATGGCCCCCTCAACATCACCTTCCTCACACAATCCATTCATCAGAATCGTGTTTGTATACTCATCACGTTCAAAACCTTCCTTTTCCATTTTATCAAGTACTCCATGTGCCATTTCCAACTTACCACCTTTACAATACAAATTAATGAGTGTATTATAAGATGCCATATCAAGACCAATGTCAGTGTTCACCATCCGCTCCATATAATGACTCGCTTCTTCAATCCTACTAGTCTTGACCAAAGCACCAACAACTGTAACATATGCAAAACCGTCAAAGGTATATCCCTTATCAATCATCTCTTCAAATATCTCAAGCCCTTGTTCAAACCTCCTAGATCTAAAGCAACACCTCATGACTGTAGTATACGTTATAACATTTGGAACAAGTCCAGATGCACCAAGCTCCTTGAGCATCCACCTAGCTGTCTTCAATTTCCAAGCTTTACACAACCCATTAATAAGAATATTATAAGTAACCAATGAAGGAACAAACCCATGTCTCTTTAATTTCCTAAACAACATGAGCGCATTCTCCACAAAACCACACTTGCAAAGCCCATTAAGCATAGTATTATACGTAGCATGAGAAGGTGATAAATAACAAAGTATAATATCCGTAAATACCCGATATGCGTCATCAGGTCTTTCTAGCTTAAAAAAACAATGCATCAAAGTATTATAACTCCAAATATCAGGTTTTATCCCCAACTCAAGCATTTCTTCAAACAAATCCATACAATTCGACAACAAACAGTGCCTCATGGCACCAGCAATCAAAGAATTGTAAGTAACAATATCAGGTTTTATACTGGCTTCTTTCATTCTATCAAGAACTGAATAAGCAGCATCAAAACTAACAAAACGAGAGTAAGCATTGATCAATGTATTGTAAGTAACAACATCAGGCAAAACACCTAGTCTTACACCATCAATAATCACAGTTTCTGCTCTTTGTAAATGCTTGGCTTTGCAAAAAGAAGCTATACAAATATTCAAGAACCTAGTCGATGATCTACTGACCATTACTAATTATCCAATGGAACCCAATTACACGAAGAGGCAAGATTTGCATACCAATAACAATTGTTGCCTGAAAATTTTCAAAATCTCAAACAAATCTTGCTGCTAAGACAAGAGAGTTTCAAACTTTGATGTAATTCTTGCTGTTCCTTTTGGACAATGAAGTGTTGGCACTGCACCCAGAAGGTGTTTGTGTTTTTGTCCTGGTTTGGTGTTGAAACAAGGGCCAATTCAGTGGATGATGCAAAGAGCTCTGCAACAAGGGGAGTACTATGGATTAGCCCGGCTTCAAGCTGTGAAGATTTCATGGACTGAGCTTTAGCCCAACATTTTTAGAGATGGGCTTTGATGCTTTAGTCCATCGCACCATTCTCCTTCTCCTTCTTCTTTTTACAGCCTATAATAATAACAACTATAACTATAAAATAATGTTGTACTTCACTGCGGGCTAGTATTATTTTTTTAATAAAATATTTAAATATTATAAGTGTATTTTTTTAAAAATAAATCTAATAACTCGAGTTATATTTTTAACCAACTAATTAATGAAATGAAAAACAATAAAACTTTTATAAAAAAGTTAAAGGAAAAAAAATCATAAAAATAAGGATCAAATTTAAAAACACCAATGCATGATCGGAAAAAAACTTGAACATGTAGAATTTTTCAACATGATTTTTAACATAAAAAATCATAAATATAAATAAAAAAACTTATGCACACATTCAATTAAATAAATCATGAACCATTATGTAAATAAATAAATAAAAAATTAATTAACAATAAATAAAAATATAATTGAAAAATTAAGAAATCAATGTAGATCAAGATATTTGATATTGCAACATAAATCATTTATCTGGTTGTGTTGTATGAATTTATTTATGAAAATTAATTTGTAATAGAGACTAACATACACATAAAATTTATTAAACAAAATAAAAGGAAAAAAAAATATTATACAAGGTTGCACATATTAAAAATATTATAAAAAATAAATATTTAATATATAAAAAAAAATACATATGAATCATGCTAATCTCTGAAAAAATTAAACATATCCAATAATCACTATTCAATGGAAGTTAAAAAAACAAAATATCATAAAGAAGGGGTATCAATTGAAACATAATTTTTAAAAATATATTTTTAAAAAACACTTATAAAAAAAAATTAATATAAAAAAGAGACTGAGGCCAAGCACTGCTGAGCCTAGTAAGCCAGACCTAGTACCTGACCAATCAAGAAAAGGACCGCATGTGGGCCTTAACTTTTTTTAAAAAACAAAGTATAATGGGGCAGATAATGTATCATTTGTCCTAGTTGCTTGGGGAAAAAAAAATGATGCATTGTCTAAAAATCCTAAAATTCAGCCACTAGTGTGGCAAAAAAATGAGGTTCTATTTTATTTTGATCCAGAAATTTATTTTCAACTCATTTTGACCCAAAACACTTAGGAGATGCCCTAGAAACCTTCTTAAACCAATATATGTTTTCAAAAAACACAAAAAATCGATCGAAAATCCAAAATCAACTCAAAATAAAAAATCTTCTCGAGTTTAGATCTTTTTTAGGTGTTTTCAAGGTTTAAAAAACATATAATCTTAACCCCTATCATCATATGGAACCATTTAACACAAAAATTAACTGTATTGGTGGTCTAAATCTTCCACAGCAACAACTTTCTCTCTCTAAACTAGAATTCAATAATCTTATCTCTCTTCTCCACAAAAAAAAGAAAAACTAAGAAAAAAAGAAAATGAAGTTTGACACCAAAATATATATATATTTTTTAAAAAATTAAAGGAACTGGTTATCTAATATATTAAAAAGATGAGAGATGTAAATGAATTTTTCAAATAAATTTCAGATTTGTCATCTATGTTACTCGTTTTTGTCAAATCAGTTCTCAGTTATGCAATTCAATCTTGATTCCTCAAAAAATATACAATTTAGCTCTAATTTGGGTTTAATTGTAAAAATAATATTCAAGTATCAAATTGAAAATTTTGAAAAACTCCTTTCTATTACAATCTATTGTGAATTATGAGATGATGAATAGTGAAAAACACTACAATGATTTATCTATATATTTTAGTTTTTGTTAATAATTGTCTTTTTTTTGTCTATATATAAAAAAAGTCCAGATAAAATATATCCATGGCTATGATATACAGTATAATCTCAATAATAAATCAATACCATTGATTTAAAAAGTATAATGATGAATTGTTTTATATAAAAATATTGGTATTGTTCTCATACCTTAAAATAATGATAGAATCTTCGATTATTCATTATCTCAGCTGTAATTGTATCTTTTGGATCTTTAATAAGGTGCTTGTATAACTTAAGAATTGTTTTTAAAATAATTCTAAAGTAACGATAGATAGTTTCAATAGACGTATAGTATATACCACTAATAAAATGAAATCTTTGGTTTTGGCCTACAATTTGTAAGAACACAATTACTTGCTCCCTAATCGACACATTTTGAGTTGATCGTAATAGGTCATAATTTGTAAGAACATCACACAATCTATATAAGATAACAAGTTTCATACGAATTTGTTCAACGCAATGTCTATCACCTCGATTCAAAATGCTGTCAATATAGAATTCTCGTTGAGCAATTGCATTTATACATAGTTCTCTTGGTATATAAATTGCATTTCTTTCTTGTTCAATAATAGCTACCCCTGTAGCTATTACAGTTACAGCTGCTCTCATACATGTTGCATGAATTATCTTACTATCCATATCATGAAAGTGAAGTTTTCTGATAACAAAACCTAAAAATTTAAGGAAATAAATATTAAAAAAAGCATATAAAATACTTACACAATTAATACAATATCTGATTCCCTAAACAAACAAGGTCTTAAAATATATTATTTAAGACCATAACATTCAATTTCTCGATGATAAAACCATTTTGAAAATTATACATTTCATAAGTTCACAACGATCAATAGACATTGCGCAATGAAATCCATATAATTACCGGCATAGTCACACAAATTTATCCATATATAACGAATATAATCAAATACTAATCATAAATTAATCAAAGCAAAATAAAACACAAATTTATATTTAGTAGGGTTTTGTTATAATTTCGTTGTTCCCAAAGCATTCTCTCATTCCCCTCACCCTATCGGTTTCTATAATTTCCTATTTCCCCTGTTATATTCATTCCCCATTTCCCCTATTATAACCAGTTTGTATTGTTCTCCGTTAACATTTTCCAATTGCACTGTTCCCATTCCCCATTCCCCCTGTTATTCATTCCTCATTTTCCCTGTTATAACCGGTTTGTATAATTCCCCATTAGCAGCCCCCAATTGCACTGTTCCCATTCCCCTCTCCTCTCGGTTCCAGTTCCCCCAATTCCCATGTTCCCATTCCCCTCTCCCGGTTCCAGTTTCCCTAATTCCCATATTCCCTCTCCCTCTCGGTTTCTCTCCTTCCCCCATTCCCCTGTTCCCTCTCACTCTCGGTTTCTCCTCCTCTCTCCCTCGGCTACTTGCTCTGGTAACGCTGTGACTTGATAAAAAAAGAGAGCAAGGGTTGACAGAAAGTATATGGTGGGCGAATTCGGGGACAAGGAGGGGCTGCTTCACAGTAAAGTTCACAGAAACCCCCCTGTTTTGGCCTCTCTGTTTACAGAAATTGATCGCCCCCCCGTTTTGGCCTCTCTGTTCACAGAAATTGATCGCCCCCCCCCCCACCGTTTTGCCTCTCTATGTTAATAGAAATCGCCCCCTGTTTTGCCTTTCAATGTTAACAGAAATGCCCCCCCTGTTTTGCCTCTCACTGTTCACATAAATCGCCCCCCCATCGTTTTGCTTCTCAATGTTAACAGAAATGGCCCCCCCTATTTTGCCTCTCTATGTTAATAGAAATCGCCCCCTGTTTTGCCTTTCAATGTTAACAGAAAAATGCCCCCCTGTTTTGCCTCTCACTGTTCACATAAATCGCCCCCCCACCGTTTTGCTTCTCAATGTTAACAGAAATGGCCCCCCCTGTTTTGCCTCTCGCTGTTCACATAAATCGCCCCCCCCACCGTTTTGCCTCTCTCTGTTCACAGTTATCTCCCCCCCCCCGGTTTTGTCTCTCTATTTGGTTAGAAATTCCTCCCTTGTTTGGTTAGATCCTTTGAGCTGCCAATTGTGATTCATGAAGAAGAAAAAAAGTCATGAAAAAAATATGTATTTTTTGGGTTGCTTGATTAGTTTTAACTGTGACGAGATAAGATGAAGAGTTATGGAAATGTTATGGAAAAAAAATATGACAATAGCAGATTTATCAAGAATATCAAAGGATTTATGCCATAATTTTTACAGATCTACGAAGAAGAAGATAAAAACATAAAGGAATAAAGAGGACAAAAAATACCTGAAATTAATTGGTCCAGAAAAATGCTTTGTTCCATAAAAATGCTCTTGTTCCTGCTCAACTTCCAATTGATTTTGAAGAAAAAAAGACTTTGTATGAGAAAATGAACAGAGCTGGAAAAAAAAAAGTGTTTTCTTTTCTTGAACAGAAGAAAAACATTTTCTTTTGGTAACATTGCTTTTTTTAGTTTGACTGTAATTCAGTTTTTTTTTACTTCTTTTCCATATTATTGACAAATATAAGAAAACAAAAAAAATAAATTCTTGAAATTCACTTTCCTTATGAACAAACACGCCTACAATTTAAAATGAAAAACATATTTAAACAATGAGAATTTTGAAGTTATATTCAGCCTAAAAGTATTTTCATCCGCAGTACCGCGCTGCAATCCGAAACGGACCTTATTAATTTTAATTACTAAGGGATTAAAACTAATTAATTAATTAATGTTGGATGCATGGTTAACGTGATTAAATTTTTTGCAGGACTGTTTTCTATGGAGAATACAATTGCTCAGGTGCTGGAGCCAATATGACCGTGAGGGCACCATATGTTGAGAAACTTAATGATACACAAGCTTCTCTTTTTCTTAGTGTGTCCTTCATTGATGGAGATCAATGGTTGCAGTACTACATTTAGCACCTCATATAATTAATTATCACTCTCTTAATTCTCAATTAATATAATGTTATTTATCTCTTCAACCTTCTTATTCTTTGTATAGATCATATCACTAAATATTTGAAGAAAATTAATGTAATTAATATGTAAATACTCATAGTTTATTATTGAATCCTTTTTTATTATTATCAAACTGAATATTTTATCTTCAAATATAAGAGTACTGAATAATTTCTATTGAATTGTGATGTTTAATCATTTTGACATATTAATTCATGCACTTTGCTTTTGGACAAAGTATTCATTAAAAAAGAAAAGGTCAGTTCATATTAATGAATAGTTTTTTTTTTCAAAAATATTAAAATTAATTATTTTTGTAGGAAGTGTCCAAATTGTTATTTTGGAGGCTTCAGCTATAAGGTTTTTCAATTTTGGCGTGCTTTTATCACGTGACAATACTTTAATTTTCTTTTTCTTTTTGTCAGGATGCCGTTCTATTATTATTTTTTTAATTCTGCCTGTTTATTCTTATTGTGTTTTATTACCATAAATCCATAGATATTAACGACAAGAGATACTTCGATGTGAGATCTTATAACTACTTTTATCAAGTTTCAAGTTCCATATTTTTCGATATTTGTTTATGATCATTATAAGATTGACATCTTGATTTTTTATTAATGGAGTAATATATCTACATTTTGTTTTCTATTAAAAGAACTAAGACATTATATTAAGCTGATTATACTACATAAATATTCTTATTTCTGTATTTTCAAAATAAAAATATAAAAAAAACATGTTATTTTTTTGTTTTATTATTTGGGTTTTCATTTCTTTCTCTCTTATTTTATGATAGTAACTAAATACTATTTTATAGAGTTTTGGTTTTTATTTTTTATTTAGGGTCAAAGAAATGAAAGTATCCTGAGCTAGATTCGTGGATCAAGATTGAATTTTTTTAGTTGAATCTTAAATACAAATATTAGCCATTTACGCCAATCACTATATAGTCAAATAATTTTATTTTCTTAAAAAATAATCATTATTGCTGACAAAGATTATATTGTTTTTCTTTTGGTACAAAAATGTCGAAAAGATTGTTGAAGTAATATCTTCTTTATATTTTTTTCAATTATCTAAATTGGAATACTTGAGAATTGAAGTGTGTGTGGGTTTGGGTTTTCTTTCAAGATCGAATCAAATGAAAAACGGAAAGAAACATATTACCTTTCACCATAGAAAAAAAAAACGAATTTTAAATGGACCATGTGTACCATTAATGATATATTCACAATAAATTGTTTTTATTACTATATATTTTAGAATTCAAATCCTAAATGATAATAATATGAAAATCACCAAAACAAATTAAGCTTCATAAATATAAATATATCAAATTTAACTTGTATAAAATTCAATATAGAAAGCACATGATTTTTTTTTTTGTTTTATTATTAATGTAAGTGTTCGGGTCAGCTTCTACATATCTCGATTAATTTTATGGATTCTAAAATTAATGATTATATAAATCTCAAGTGGTTATTATATTAATAACTATAGGGTTCGAACTTAAGATTGTATGATAAATAAACTTTTTTAATCCTAAACTTTTATTATTGGTCACTATTACATAATCTTGTTCAAATTACACAAATTACTCGATTAGTGAAATGTTTATCCACATAAATCTAAAACTCAAATAACTATCGTGATCAATCCCATCTTTACGTAAATAAACATTGCAGATGACTAAGCACATAAAATTCCCTATCTATAAATAAATAACGCCATCATTTTGAATTTTTTAATAATTACTTAGTCTAATTGAGTACATTATATTTAAGTTTATCAAGTAAAAATCAAATCTTAGTTTGACTAAGATTTCAAGTTTATTTTTTTAGTACTATTTTGGTCGGATATAAATTTAGTTATCATATTAATTAAATAATAAATTAATCTTATCAATATCAAAATTAATTTAACTAGCTCTAAAATCATAGGATTTTTACATTAACTTGCCTAATAATTTCGGGTTTAATATTTATGAATCCCCCCATTCAAAATTTGTCACCATAAGGTGAGCTTTCCAAGAACAGTTGAATTTTATCAATCAACATGACTTTTCACATTTCCTGTTCATCATCTAAGACAGTTAATAATATAATTATTATTTTTTTAAAATCTGAAAATCTAATTTTGTTATTAAGTGTCTGATTGGTAACGTGGTTGTGGGTGAGGTTTACCCGCAGCCATACCAAATGCCATTATTTTCTGATGGTAGGACCCACCAAAATCTCAGTTGGACCGCATGTTTTGGAGAAGCAGCATTTGCTGCTGCTCGTAGGGGATAAAGCAGAACAGTGGAGCATGGCTCGACTATTGCACTATTCACTAAAGTGAACAATGCGAGTGAATTAATTCACTCGCACTGTTATAGTTTTTGTTTTTTTTTGAAAAACAGTGCTAAAAGTTGGATTTTTTTTTTCCTTAAAAAATCAGTGCAGTTAATTGATTTTACTCGTATTGTTCACGTGAACATGAACAATATTATTTTTTTTAAAAAAAATTAGTTTAAGGTGAATTAAATTTACTTGTACTATAATCTCAATTTTATTCTTGATAATATTTTACCTAATTTTATTGCACGCTCAAAAAATCATTTTTTTTATAGTTCTTGTCGAATGAATTTTGTACATAATGAAATTGCAATTTGTTTTTAAAAAATTGTGTTTTACTTGAAAAAACTAGTATTTGATATTATTCAATAACACTACATAAATTAGAAAGATATCGCATGATAATGTAGTATTTGTGGAATTTGATCGCAATTTCAATTATGTTCTTGCCGGGTCCGATCCAGTTAAAAAGAAATTCAATTTTTATTTTTATTTTAATTGTGTTTTATTTAAAAAATTAAAAGGAGATCGCTTGATGAAATATTCAAAAATTCAGTTTTTGTTGTTGTGCGCTTAAGAAACCATGGAAAATATAGTCTTTGTTAGATATATTTCGTATGTAATGACATTGCACATAGTTTAATAGAATAATAAAAAATATTTGATATCAATATTATTTATTTCATGATATAATAACAGTGGTTAAATTTACAATATTTAAATTAAAAAATCATTAATATTAAATATATATATATATATATATATATTTAAGTATTTTATAACCTCAATTTGAAAATCATTTTTTAACCAAACATATTAAACTACTTTTTGTTCAACCTCAATTTTAACCAAACATATATTTTTCTAAACCAACCTCAACTAAAAGTACTTTTTATAAAATAACTTTTTTAAAACTACAACCACAACAACAACCTCAATACCAAACATACCTCTACAATTAAATCTAGCACAATTACTACAAAATCACCAATATATTAAATTAATTAGTACAATTATGTTTTACTATTAATTATTTTTTCTTGTGGCCTGTAAAAGGAAAGGAAGGACAAATAAAAGCGTATGTTCCTTGCAAGAGTGCGAAAAAACAAGATTCTTAAAAAAAAAAAAAAAAAAAAAAAAAGAAACAAAAAGAAAAACAGAGTACATTGTAAATTCCATTCCAATTCGAATGGCGGAGA
The DNA here is from genome assembly GCF_005239225.2 of Populus alba. Taxonomy (NCBI): domain Eukaryota; kingdom Viridiplantae; phylum Streptophyta; class Magnoliopsida; order Malpighiales; family Salicaceae; genus Populus; species Populus alba. Next base: position 456,773 of record NC_133289.1, read on the forward strand.
CACAACATAAAGAGAAGATGGTGAATGGAAATAGCTGCGAAGTATCTTGTCATTCGAATCCTGATCCTTCAACACAACCACCGTCTGATCGTCCTGTTCGTGTTTATGCTGATGGGATCTATGATCTCTTCCACTTTGGCCACGCTCGCTCCCTTGAACAAGCTAAAAAAGCGTACGTTTTCTTTAATTGTACGTGTTTTTTTTGTCTTTTTTTGTTTGTTTTGTGTTTTGATCTGTTTCGTTTTCTGGGGTTTTCTCGTTTTGTGGGAATTTGATTGGATGCTGAATTTTGTGAATTTTTGAAACTTTTATGAGATTTTCTTTTCTGGTTCGATTGTTTTTACTGGTTTTGCTGTGCTGTAAATCATGTTTTTTGAAACTTGTTTCGCCACTGATAGGTATTTTTCTGCTGTTTTCTCTCTCTTTTTTTTAATTTTTGTTTCTCTCGTATTGTTAGATTGTTGAAATTGTCATACTTGCGTTTAGATGTTGAGTTCATTAATGTGGTTTTGACCGGTCCATGTTATTTACTTTTAAAATATTTGATGTTATTTACAGTATGTTATTATATTTTCCCTTTTAGTTGATAATTTTGCTTGAAAAAGGATTTTGGCTCAGCTGTTTATTTGATTGCATTGTGAATTTAGGTTTCCGAACACCTACTTGCTTGTCGGATGTTGCAATGATGAAATCACACACAAATACAAGGGAAAAACTGTCATGACAGAGGAAGAGCGTTATGAATCTCTTCGCCATTGCAAGTATGATTTTTGTTTATTTTCGAACTTATGAATAGCTTCTCTTTTCCAGCATCAGAGTTTTCTTGTGTAAGACGTAACTTTTTAAAGGTATTTGCTTCAACAGGATATATAATGGCTTGGGATTAGCAATTTCGGTGTTATTGATAGCACAAAACCTTGTTTTTGTTTTTTTTTTTTTTCAGGTGGGGTGGATGAAGTCATTCCTGGTGCGCCTTGGGTGATTGATCAAGAATTTCTTGACAAGCACAATATTGACTACGTCGCTCATGATTCTCTACCGTAAGAAATCCAATTCAAAGGCATATCTTGGTGCTTAATTGTAATGATTTGCATCAGAATTAAGTAGTTTTAGGATAGTGAAGAAAATATCTTTCTCATATCTCAAGTTTAGTATCTAATTTGTTCAGATGTAAGTACTCAGCAATAGTTTATAGTTACACAAAGAAACACTAAGTGTTACAGAATTATTTCTATTTGTTTTAATTCTAAATTTAATACCAATGGAATCTGTCAGGTAATGTTCATTTGAGTGAGTCAAGTTGTAAATACATCAGCCATCTCTTACATTTGGCCTTGCACTTTATCTGTAGCTATGCTGATGCCAGTGGAGCTGGAAAGGATGTCTATGAATTTGTAAGTTTGAGCAACATATTGCTTGTGTTTCCATTTATCCTTGTGGTAGTATATAATTATGGTAAGTGAGCTTTCATTTCAGGTAAAAAAAGTTGGAAGGTTCAAAGAAACAAGAAGAACTGATGGCATTTCTACGTCAGACATTATAATGAGGATTGTCAAAGACTATAACCAGTATGTCTTACGTAATTTGGATCGAGGATATTCGAGAAAAGAGCTTGGTGTTAGCTACGTAAAGGCATGTTCTTGTATTGTTTCTGGAATTGATTGGATGATACTGCACCAAAATTTGTTTTTGTGTGGACTTCTTTATGCATTACTTCCTTATCTTTTTCTGGTTTTGTGCAATGATAAATAGGAAAAGCGACTGAGGGTGAACATGAGGTTGAAGAAACTACAAGAGAAAGTGAAGGAACAGCAAGAAAAAGTTGGAGAAAAGGTCTGTTCTATCTTAAGCCTGAACATTGATGTGTTTCACCAACTTCCTTTTTTCTGTTTTATTTGCATCTTATGCAGAAACATTGTTGTGTTTTACCAGCTTCATCTTTTCTGTTTTGCTTACATCCTATGCTTAAACATTGTTGTGTTTCACCAGCTTTTTTTCTGTTTTGCTTACAAGTATCATTTAAATTTTATGTAAAATTTAGTAAGTTAAATGATTCTTCACTCATTCTGGAAACATATCATTTCTTCCAGTCATTCATTTTTTTCTCCTGAAAACTTAAATATATTCTCTTAATTAGGTGGATCATGCACTGTAAGTTATTGTGACTTGATTCTGCAGTTATACCCTTGAAATATACCCCCCAAATTACCAGTTTTAGTAATGTTATTGTTCACTATCTAGCACATTTTGTTTTGTTTGATGTAATTAACTAAGGAACAACATCAACTCCATATGGAAATTTCAGATATATATCCTTTCTTCACATGACTAATACAGTCCAGCATAAATTATGAAAAGTTAGTGTTGTCCTACATTTGCCATGGCAATGTTTCTATTTAGGCAAAGCAATGCATCTTTTTTTAATTTTTGAACTGTCAAAGACTCTGCGTGCAAAAGTGTTTTAAGTTGGTAATATTGGTAGTGTAAAATTCAGTGTTAAGAATGCAGTGTATCAGGTGTCAGGTGCTAGTTCTAGGTATTTGGAAGTTTGTCAAGGAAAGCCCTTTTACTTTATTGTAGCATAGAATGGACAAACAAAGCGAAGCCAAATGTTTCTTATATTGTGGGTTTTGTTTTATGCCATTCTGATGAAAACTAACTTCACTTGTTTGCTGTTTTGTTTTTGCTGCTTCTAGAATTTCTGTGCTTATTATATTTATGAAATATTCAGTTTGCTCCCTTTCCATGCTTTGTACATGTTTCATGGTTGTTTCCGTTTCCTTTTACAGATTCAAATTGTTGCAATGCATCGTAATGAATGGGTGGAAAATGCTGATCGTTGGGTTGCTGGATTCCTTGAGATGTTTGAAGAAGGTTGCCATAAAATGGTAAGTTTGATTGTCTATCTGTTGGGTATCAAGTAAATTGGTGAGATGGACTATGCACTCACACAATGATCGACTAGTGTATGGATATGGACATTTTGCAGCTATACATATATATACCACACATACTCCAAATCTTTTACCCTCGAATTGGATGTCTTTCAGGGCACAGCCATCAGGGATAGAATTCAAGAGCGATTGAGAGGGCAGCTGTCAAATGGGCTGCTGGAAGATGGCAAGTCCAACAGTGAAGACGATGATGAAGAGTATTATTTTGATGATGATGATTATGATGACGGCGATGAAGAAGAATATTATACTGAGACATATGACAAAGATGCGAAAAGTAAGAAGTAGATTGCCTTATTCATGCTTTACTGGTAAGAGTTCCAATCAGAAACGTGCCTTGATGATTACTTGTTTTGGGTGCTTTTGTAAAGTGCTGTATAATGGTCGTGGCAAGTAAGGTCTGTTGCTTGGTTTTGCTATAGGGAGTCTGGATTTGAGTCTTGTTTTTGTAATTTTATTACTTTTCTATCAAGGGAGCTTGGTTTCAGTTGAAACTTTCTAGTCTTCGTCCTTAGCTTGTTGAATGCAAGAGATCATCATTCACTCCGAACCTAATGCTGCTGTACATGAAAAGGTTGTAGTGTTAGGCTTCCCTAATCTAACTAGGCCTAGCTTGTTGTGAGGAGGGTGGTTGTGGATTTGGACAAGATAATTACAGTCCATGGTTGACACCGAAACTATTCCTAATGTTGTTCGACATCAAGTATGAAATCTGGCTAACATGTCTGAACCAATATTAAGTATGATGTTTTACTGCATATAACCAAAATGATTCTTGATTCCTTCAAAACAACAACCCAGTATTGGTTTAAAAAGAACTATGGTTATAAAATTCCTTAAACATAGAAGGTAATTCAGGTGTACCAAAGAAGAGAAAGTAGAGGATCATGATCATATAGCCTCCGAGTTCTCGGACCCTTCAGCTAGATTGGCCTGGATTCTATATATAAAACAGATCTAATCCGGGATTTGACCCGGCTTTGAGCTAGACTGGCCCGAATTTGATTAAAAAAAAACCATATTTAGCAGATCTAAATATATAATCCAATCTAAGGTCATGATCATGTGTTAGTAGCCTGCTCAACTCTAAAACATAAAATAATATTATTTCATTATGTTTTTTTTAATGAAGCATTGGTTTGGACAAAAATTAAAAAGAAAAATTCTCACTCGGGCCAATCAAATCGCGAGTTGAACTTGATCACTTGATAAGGAAAACATCTATCCTCGTTAAAAAAGTAAAAAAACTCAAGACTAGATTCCAATATAATATTCAATGCACGCGAAAAAAGATCATGAAAATCTTCACAAATATTTAATCAGTCCGACAACGAAACTTACGTGCACAGTTGTAAACTGCTGAGCGGAGTGAGGTAAACTACTAAAGTAAAGGAGGCGGCAGAGGCACATAATGTCCTCATAATTGTGAGTTGACTATGGTAACTGTAAGAGAGACCTAGATTTTAATAAATGAAATCCTTTGGATCTAATTTCTTGTTACTTACAATGTCGACATTCTTCCAACACTTAGACTTGTCCAATCTTAAATATCTCTTTCGAAACATACAAAGTCAACAACGAACATTAATTTTCTTACATTTTTTTTTAATTGTTAATTAGGAAAAATATATATAGAAAGTAATTCAAGGGAAAATAATTGAGTTTTTAATATAAGGATATAATTGAGAAATTGTGTCATGTACATCATTGTATTAATATATATTTCCTTATTGAAGCCTTAATTGGATGCTTTTTTCGACAAATAGAGCATTGGATGTCCTCATTATTTCTTCACTGTTTAACACCATCACTATTAGTTCACAGAATTAGTCGTAGCCTAGCTACCTGTCATTGTTCTTAATTATGTGATTATTAGAGCAAGACAATTACCTGTTTAACCCTGCAATTCTCATGAATTCACTCACCCTACCACACCAAACAAAATATATCTGAATACCCTTTTGATAATTTACCTCCCTCCATGTAAATACTTGGCCTAATTTAAAAAAAAAAATCGAAAATTCATGATGCCATCCGAATAGTGTACAGCAATTTATAAAGAGTAAGCGGGGATCACGTTTCTCTGTACAAATCAAAGTACAATAGCAATATCTTCGTTTTGCTAACAAGAACTGCCTGCCTACCTCTTCGATCCCTCTTCCTTCACTTTGCTAACAAATTTTCTCTTGATCCCATCACGATGCAGAATTTTATCAAATTTTATTTAACCTTCATTTGCTTGCTTCTACTACTCCCTACTCTTGCTTTAGCAGAATGCACATGTGATGCAGGAGGAGAAGGCAAAAATAAATCTGAGGCCTTGAAATACAAAGCCATAGCAATTGCTTCTATCCTTTTTGCGGGTGCAGTTGGAGTTTGTCTTCCAATTCTTGGAAAAACTATCCCCGTTTTACGCCCTGAAAAGACTATTTTCTTCATCATCAAAGCCTTTGCAGCCGGTGTTATATTGTCGACAGGCTTTATTCATGTGCTTCCTGATGCTTTTGATAGCTTGACATCGCCATGCCTTGGTGAAAATCCTTGGGTAAATTTCCCTTCACGGGGTTTGTGGCAATGATGTCGGCGATCGGGACTTTAATGGTGGATTGTCTTGCAAGTTCTTATTATACTAGGTTGCACCTCAACAAGGCTCAACCAGAGGAGAGGGGGGATGAGGAGAAGGCAGCAGTTGAGGCTCATGAGGGTCATGTTCATACTCATGCAACTCATGGCCATTCTCATGGCTTAGTGGATAGTTCTGGTTCTGGTCCATCTCAGCTTATTCGCCATCGGGTTATTACACAGGTAATTGTTTCTCTCTTTTGTTACAAAGGAGAGGCTCAAACCTAACAACTTTTAGAGCAGAGGACATGCATGCATAATATATATATATATTTTTTTTTAAGATTAATTATTAACTCATACATAATTTTGAAGTTAACAATTAAAATTTTAATTTAAATAAACTATCTAAAATATTAAAAAATAAATTTGAAAGTATATAAAATTGAAGTGAAAGTAAAAATAAACCCACTATTAAAGTTATATCCTTTGATGTTTTGTGGAATATAATTCATTTATAATCGAATCTGAATCGATATTGTAATAACCCCTCAACCGAGATAAAATAACAATCTCATGTCAACTAGAAAAATAAAGTAATTAAATTTTTTTCCTCTCTCAAATTTCTCATTCCTTCACTTGATTCTTCTTTAAATTAGTGTTTTACAAGTTGGATTTTGTAAGTTTACAAAGTTATTCTCGCACTTTTTTTTTCCTTGGATATTTTTTTTTATATATATTTTCCCCTTACTTTTCTCTCTTTCTTTCTCACCTTTTTTTTTTTTTGATTCTGCTTCTGCCCAGTCAGTAACATATAAAAAGAAGAAAGAACTAATTTATTTTATTTTTTTTAATGACAAACAACCATTTTATCCTTAATGAATCGTTTTGCTTTTATTTGACGGTCTTTTTTTTTGTTAGCACTACCAAGCTCCATTCATCCTAAAATTTTAAACTAGATTTTATTTAATATATTTTTTAGATCTCTCATAAAATTTCAGCTTAATTTGATGGCTGGATTGAAAATTACGCCTAATAACGTAAAACTGATTAAATTGTGATTTTTCATCAAATTTCTGAATTTCTTCAAAAGTTCTGAAATCTTAACCCAAGCTAAAACATCATATTAGAAGACTCCACCTATATTTTTAAAATTTTTTGGTAACTTAATCAAGAATTGCAAATTGTTTTAGCATAAAACTAGTTAAAAAATATTGATAAAATCTTAATCTGGCTATAGCCCACCCAAGCCTTTAATATGTCTCGCCCTTGCTTGTCATTGTTTTTTTTTTTCTAATTTAAAGATTTGCTAAACTGTAGGATACTTAATTTATGTTTGTGTTTTTCTTAGGTTTTGGAGTTGGGAATTGTGGTGCACTCTGTGATTATAGGAGTGTCTTTAGGAGCTTCTGAAAGTCCCGAGACAATAAGACCTCTAGTGGCTGCCCTAAGCTTTCACCAATTTTTTGAGGGTATGGGACTTGGTGGATGCATTACTCAGGTAAAGGCATAGCCTTGTTTCTAACAATTTATGCTACCTATTTTTTTTTTTTTTTAAATAGTCTAACATTGAATATTTTCTCTAAATATGTGTCACTTGATACACTTGTATTTATGTTTCTAGGCGAAATTCAAGACCAAAACTATTGTGATAATGGCACTCTTCTTCTCTCTAACAACCCCAGTTGGCATTGCAATTGGCATAGGCATATCAAATGTCTATAATGAGAACAGTCCTAAAGCTCTTATTGTTGAAGGAATTTTCAATGCTGCGTCAGCTGGTATCCTAATCTACATGGCACTTGTGGATCTTCTGGCGGCTGATTTTATGCATCCAAAAGTGCAAAGCAATGGAGCCCTTCAATTTGGGGTTAATGTTTCTCTTCTTATAGGAGCTGGTTGTATGTCTCTCCTTGCCAAATGGGCTTGAAGCTTTAGCTATCTATAGTCCTTTTTCTCCTCTTTTTCTTGAAAATCTTGTAATGATACGATTGACTTAGCTTTTGCTTGATGAAGACAGCGAAAGTCATTTTGCCTTCCAGTTTCTTGGTGTTGTAAATGTCATCTCTTTCATTCGTTTCATTGTCTTGGATTAAACAATTTGCACAGTTTTGATAATCAAAAGAGTTGTCTGAAGTCTGTATGTGATGATAATACACCTTTTTATTTCGTTGTGAATATTTCTTTTCATGAAAAATTCTACAATTCTTGCTCTTCGGTGACCTCAAACTGCATGTCAAACCATCTACAAAACAATGACCAACCAGCGATTTCTTTTTATATTGATCTAAATGGGAGAAGAGCACCCTTGTAGAATATAATGTTTATTTTATCTAAAATCTTTCCAAAATTATTCCAGCAATTATATTTTCCCCTTCTTTTTATAACGATGAGTGACCCTAACATGCATCTTTCAGCTGCAGATTAAATATATAATTCTCTAGATAAAGCAACTCTTAATTCAGAAAAGTATTTTTATGTTGTTTTTAGTCAGTATCAAGACAGAAGAAATAACTACGAAAAATCAAAATTTGAAGCTTCCTTTGGCTGCAACAACAACCATGAGCAGTTTCATTGTCACTTCTTGATCAAATACAGACACAGCAGATCACAGGATGCTGCTGGTAGACAAACAGATCAAAAGATTTCGAGAAACGTGTGAATGAATACAATATCCCTGTCCTCATACTTCTCTAGTCTAACAGTAGTGCTGCATCATTGTTGACATTTGAACATATTAGAAGTACTTGAGTTGCTTGTTTTTAAGCTAAATCTATATTAAAAATAGGTCAAAATATTACATTAGATCAATAGATCAGAGCTTCCGATTTAGCGTGTGATAACGCGTTGCAAAGAGAGTTTTTCGATTAAAAAATGAATTATTATTTTTTTTCTCCTCTTTTTTCTTGAAAATCTTGTAATGATATGATTGACTTAACTTTTGCTTGATGAAGACAGCGAAAGTCATTTTGCCTTCCAGTTTCTTGGTGTTGTAAATGCCATCTCTTTCATTCGTTTCATTGTCTTGGATTAAAAAAATTGGCAAATTTTGATAATCAAAAGAGTTGTACGGAGTCTGTATGTGATGACAATACACTTTTTTTATTTCGCTGTGACCTTTTATTTTCTTGAGAAGTCTACATTTTTTAATCTTCAGTGGCCTCAAACTGCATGCGTGATATAATGATATAAATGGGAGAAGACCACCCTTTAGTATAATAGAATGTTTATTTTATCTAAAATAATCACTATGACTTAAATCTCTCCAAAATTAGTCTAATCGATCCGAAGCTCAAAAAAATGAAAAAATAAAGACTCTTGTATGAGCCACCTGTACGTATGTGTTATTATCAAGACTAGCCTGCCTAATAATGATTTTGATAAGATTGATCAGGTTTTACACAGTGAACTCTCAAACATGGATCGATATAAAACATGACCTGTGCTAGAATTCTATTCGGCAGATCACTGAATTGATCGGCAAGGTCAGATCATGTTTTATAACAATGGTTTTTACTTGCCACTCAACAAACGAACCACCTGTATGCGTTGCTATCAAGACTAGGATCTTGCTCTCATCGGTAATTGTTCAGTGGTCGAAAATTTAGGCATCATATGTGTAAGTCCATTTGAAAGAAACAGAACAAACATCCAAATCTATGTTTAGCAGACATATTGGACTGCTTTGTTAGATTTACCTGGCCAGGTCAAAATCTGAAGCTTCCCTGGGCTGCAATAACAACATCAGCAATTTTGTTGTCACTTCTTGATCAAATACAGACACAGCAGATCACAGGATGCTGCTGGTAGACAAACAGATCAAAGGATTTCGAGAAACGTGTGAATGAATACAATATCCCTGTCCTCGTACCTTCTGCTCTAGTCTAACAGTAGTAGTGCTGCATCATTGTTTGACATTTTCTACGAGCATATCAGAAGTCCTTGAAGTTGATTGCTTTTAACCTAACTCTATACAAAAAACAGGTTAAAATATTACGAGGTTCTGATTTAATTTGTCGCCGAGTATAGATCACTATTATGCAAGCTGATCGGGGAGATTATTCACACGATATGTATTGAGATAACTGATCCAGATATCTGGCATTGCTTCTCTCCGTTTTTTCAAGAAGCCAATAGAAAAAAAGATGAATAAAATTTCAGCAAAAGATAATTGCAAAACACCAATTATATGGTACAGATTTATTAGAGAGTAATTAATAGGGAAATATCATCATCCATTGGTATTATTATTGAAATTAATTTATCTAGGCAGCGAATAGTTATGATGAAATAAAGGGAAAAGAACAAAGAAAAAAACCTCTGCTAAGAGGACCTAATATAATGTTGCAGCAGAAGAACTAGCTCATCAAATTGTCAATAAAATGACCAAATGAAGTGTGTGAAGATCCACTTTCCATCAAGGCTTTCTTGCTCTTTTCACTCATCTCTCAAGTTTTGTCTCCAGAATACCCAAAATATCTAGATTAAAATTTCTAACCAGAGACCTTGCACAACTTTTCTTGTCTCTACCTCCTATACCACAGGAATTCCAAATAATAATACTACTCATCAAAAGGAATAATAACCATACCTTGGACAAGAACTGAATAGTGAGCTCACTATTTCTTCCTTCTAATCCACTCCTCTTGCTCTTTTTCAATCAAACCTTGTAGTGTCTGTGTCATGAGATGGCTGTCCTCATGAATTTATAATATTGCTTTTCCCACCACCCAGCAAGAGTTCGCTTCATCCCTGGGGTCAGGATGTATAGTCTCAGGTGTTTGTTTATTAGATGATGAGGAAAAAAGAACTTGCACACTGGTTGCGTCATCCTCTCTAGCTAGGTCCCTTCCAGATCGAATAATAGCATTTCTATTCATGATTCCATTATCAGATACTGAATACTCAGTGATTCCCATCTCAGCTTGTTTAGAGCTTTGATTTTCCATTTTGCGCAATTTTCTTCTTTTGAAGGATGATGATTTACGAGACAACTTTCTTGCCTTATTGCATTGGGATCTCCTGTTATGTAATTTCAAATCACACAGTTCGATTGGATCTGTAATGGAAGTAATAAAATTGGCAAAAGATGGCCCACTGCTTGGGAAAACATTTGATATCTGGCCCATATTGGATGGCTTTTGGATTTTGTCTTGGCCCGTCATTGTCAAATCTTCGCTAATGCAACCGGTTTGCTGGTCCAACACATCTTTCTTGAAAAAACATCATGTTTGCTGCACAGTTGTCTCTATGCACTCAGTTATAGCCACCCCAACGTAGTCATAAGGAACCAAAGCCAAACGGTTACTATCATCGTACATACAATCGTCTGATAGAGCTGCATGTCTGCAGACCTCCGTGATTTCTGGATACAGGTACTCCGATGATATGGCAGATGTGAGAGATGCGCTGTCAACCTGGTTCTGGTTATCCCACGCACATAAGAATTCAAACTCAGCATTTTGTCTTGTAGCCCATGCTGCCGAAATAATTTCCACTTCCACTTCCACTTCCCTTGTTTCATCATCGGATAGGACAGATTCCGTGTAGAGAGAGACATCCATAGAGTGCTTGACTGTTGTGAGTGAGGGGATGAGATCACCCTTAATTTCTTGCAGGCTAATATCGACCTGCGTTCCATCAAGCTCGAGAATCACTTGATCGTGCAAAGGTTCCAACTTTCTAGTATTAATGAGAACTCTGATACCGGAGATGGATCCCTGACTAACACATGTTGTATCATAGCCAACAATGCTTCCCCAACTCTGCAGGAGAATGTCAATGCAATTTTTGTTCCAGCCTTCCATTGGTAGGCCAAAAATTGCTATCCAAGCGAATCAATCATGAGCTCTAGTTCTTCCTTCCCATTGTCTGAGGTTAGTAAAAACTGATTGCAATAAAGACCCCTCCTTTGCTTGTTCTTGTTGTACACTCAATCGATCCACAAAAGTGATGATCCCCTGGCTGGCACCTAAAAATCTAAAGCTCACTGCTTTATCAACGGCTTGTAATATTTATGCCTCCATGGTTGCGACATCGATATTGGGCAATATATTCCCTACCATACTCCTATAAAGCCATTCCTTATCTTCCTCTGTGGAGTCATACTGTATCATTCTTCTTTCCGTACTGATCGGATGGGGTTTTTTGTTTGTGAGAACATCAATAAATGATCTGTTGTCTCGCAACGTAGACTTTGTGTTTTGTGTTTTGACAGGCTTTAGGTTGGGTTTTGGCGATGTAGGGGGAGGTCTACTGGGGTGGTGTTTAGCTGGATTCACTCTCAGCTTATATGTATCAAACCAGATGGTGTTAGCTTGATCGCATAGATCAGATACCAGTACAGGGGATAAGATGTCCACAAAGCCAAAACATCTTTCAAGAACGGTTTTTCGTGTAGATATAAAAAGTTTGGTAACTCGACCAAGCTTGCAAAATGCCCTTTTTAGATCTTGGTATTCCACCCACGAGGGGAATCTTTCAAAAAAGAGTTAAGCTTGTTCTGGGTCATTGGGAGTGATGATACAGGGTGTAGGGTCAGGTGCTTTGTAGATGGGAGCAGAGGATGTAGTAGGGACATATGCATGGTTCCTGTATGGGAGTTTTTGGGAGGTTAAGGTTGCTATGTTCAGGTGGGGGATGTGTTTGGTATGGTGATCTGATGGTTTTTTTGTTGAATAAACTCAATCCAGAAGCTCCTAGATGGTCAAGGAAGGCAACCACCGCCCAGCCAGCCACCAGCTGCCACCAACCGACCAGCCACCAGCCACAGCCGCCAGCCACCAGCTGCCACAGCCGCCAGCCGCCTTCACACTTGAAGAAAGTTTGAATTTTCGTATTCTGTTTTTGTGTATAAATAGAGTGTCCAGCTTATGTTATATGGGTGGAGAGAATTGAGAGGAACACTAGTAAGAAAATAGAGAGAGAGAGGGCGTGTATTGTTAAGCTTTTGTGTTTAATTGTAAGCTTCGGTTTTGTGTAATAAAACAGTGTGTTTTATCCCCTCTGAGTGTTTCAAAGCCACCACCAGTGGTTTCTCCCACCAACAATTCATCTCTTCTTCAACAAAGATGGCTACCAAAGTCAAGGTTGGTGGTTGCCACCAACAAGCCTCCTTCTTTGATAATGTCAACATAATTGGCAATATTTGATGGGGCGGAATCCGGGACCGGTGATGTACTGATCTTTGCTCAAAGGAGGGGTAAGCACACTGAGACACAATATTTAACGTGGTTCGGCAAATTGCCTACATCCACGGGAGAGGTTCATTTTATTTAGAGATAGAGAAAGAATACAACACATGGAGGAGGATCATATTCACTCAACTCCCATCTCTCATTGCTACATGGGGCAGCAGCTGCTAGTGGCAGCAGGGCTGCTGGTGGCAGCCCTTCTCTTTCTTTCTCTCTTCTTCTCTCTACATGTCTCACAACTCTCACACTTTGTGATGCACTCTTGGTGTCTATTTATAGGCTTCAATGGCAGCTCCTCTTGCTCCTTTGTCATCAATAGTGGCTGCCAAACTCATCTCTTCTTCAACAAAGATGGCTACCAAAGTCAAGGTTGGTGGTTGCCACCAACAAGCCTCCTTCTTTGATAATGTCAACATAATTGGCAATATTCCAACAATCACCCCCTTTGCCATTTATGTTGGCAATTGTCATCTTGCTTGTTCAGCACATGCTTTCTGGAGCGTTCTTGACCTGGGCTCCTTTCATGGCCCTCACACCTTCTCTAAGGTGTCTCTGATTGTCGTTATGCGACGGTCTAAACTAGGGCTCCTATCGTGGCCCGTAGTTTGGCACATATAATTGGGTAAACATGTGCACCTTCTTCTTCTTCATCTCCATCGACCACCATGATGACCTTTAGATGCCTCCTCATCGGGCAATCTCTCTTTAATAATTCACCACTGTCATTTTCGGTCTTAAATCTCAATGATTGGACTTTACCATTGCATCCGGAATGATCAAATTAGCTGGAAACATGTCTTGAATCGTCCAAATCGCACTTCAGACGGCTAAGATTTGATCAAAACAATTCTGGCCTCATCAACGGCTCAGATTCACTATCAGATCCGGTTGCACGTAGGATCCGTTACACTGGATCCTATCCCTCGGCTCGCGGCTCGGCTCCAACTCAGCTCGGCTCCACTCGGCTCGTGGCTGATAACATGGCAGGTGGGTCCCACTATGTTGACATGTCAGGTGACTAGTCAATGGCTTGCTGACTGTGTATGATGATGTCATCCTTGCATCATGCTGATGTCGTCCTTTGCATGGCACTGTTCATGATAACGTCACTGTTCATACTGTATTCGGGTCGGGTCAACTCATCCGGGTGAAGAAGACGCGTGGGGCGCGTCGGCGCGCGTGGGTAGACGCCTTGCCGGAGAGTGATGGAGAGTGCGGCCATGTCCGACGTCCGATTTTGACGCCGTTTTCACCAGTGGCTTCGTATCGTCCTCCTCTACACAGTGGGATGGTCAAAACACCATTTTGACAACTTTCATTTTTGAGCAAAGATCAAACACCACTTTAAACCAAAAAAGCTCTGATACCATTTGATGGGGCGGAATCCGGGACCGGTGATGTACTGATCTTTGCTCATAGGAGGGGTAAGCACACTGAGACACAATATTTAACGTGGTTCGGCAAATTGCCTACATCCACGGGAGAGGTTCATTTTATTTAGAGATAGAGAAAGAATACAACACATGGAGGAGGATCACATTCACTCAACTCCCATCTCTCATTGCTACATGGGGCAGCAGCTGCTAGTGGCAGCATGGCTGCTGGTGGCAGCCCTTCTCTTTCTTTCTCTCTTCTTCTCTCTACATGTCTCACAACTCTCACACTTTGTGATGCACTCTTGGTGTCTATTTATAGGCTTCAATGGCAGCTCCTCTTGCTCCTTTGTCATCAATGGTGGCTGCCAAACTCATCTCTTCTTCAACAAAGATGGCTACCAAAGTCAAGGTTGGTGGTTGCCACCAACAAGCCTCCTTCTTTGATAATGTCAACATAATTGGCAATATTCCAACATTTTTTGCCGTGAGGCGACGGTGGGTTGAGAGCGAAACATACTATTTTAAACATATATATATATGGCCTAATCTAGTGTTTGGAAAATTCTAATGTAGGGCTTGGTCTATGCTTTCTTGTTGTGTTAACTGGAATATAAGGCTTATGAAGAATAAAGTTATCTTCAATGATGGAACGTAACCTTATAAGAAAATTTCCCTTTAATTCTATATCATCTTTAAAATTGGTTGATGTCTGCAAATAAATTCTTAATGACTACTTAAACCCATTTACTTATGGGGCCTAAAGATATTATAAATTTGGTCTAGCAATACCAAATGAAAGCTTTATGCACATGTGAGGGGGAGAAGAAGAAGGCAATAAATCGGAGGTGATGAAAAACAAAGCCACAACAATTGCTTCTATCCTTGCTGCCGTGCAATTGGAGTTTGTCTTCCAGTTCTTGTAAAAACTATCTGTTCTTCATCATCCAAGCTTTTGTGATGAACTCCGATTGCACCGGCAGCAAGGATAGAAGCTATTGCTAAAAGTCCTTGTGGTCATTTTCCCTTCACGGGGCTTGTGGTGATGGTGTCGGACATTGGGACTTTAATGGTGGATTGTCTTGCAATTCTTATTTATCTAGGTTGCACCCCAACAAGGCTCATCTATAGAAGAGTGGGAATGAGGAGAGGGAAGAGGTAGAGGCTCATGAGGGTTATATTCATGTTCATGCTCATGCAACTCATGGCCATTCTCATGGTTCAGGGGATAGTTCTGGTTCTAGTCTATCTCAGCTTATTCTCCATCCGGTTATTACACCGATAATTGTTTCTCTTTTGTTACAAAGGAGAGGCTCAGACCTAAATTTTTTTAGAGGAGATGACATGAATGCTCTTGGAACTGTTATTCTTTTGTTTTCTTTATTTATAGATTTACTAAAGTTCTGTAGGTTTTGGAGTTGAGAATTGTGGTGCACTCTGTGATTACAGGAATTTCGTTAAGAGCTTCTGCAAGTCCCTAGACAATAAGACCTCTAGTGGCTGCTCTAAACTTTCATCAATTGTTTGAGGGTATGGGAATTGGTGGATGCATTACTCAGGTAAAGGCATAGCTTTGTTTCTAACAATTTATCCTACCTATTTTTTTTATATAGTCTAAAATTGAAAATTTTCTCTAAATATATGTGTTAGTTGATACACTTGTTTTGATGTTTCTAGGCGAAATTCAAGACCAAAGATATAGTCTTTAATGAGAGCAGTCCTAATGCTCTTATTGTTGAAGGAATTCTTAATGCTGCGTCAGCTGGTATCCTAATCTACATGGCACTTGTGGATCTTCTGGCAGCTGATTTTATGCATCCAAAAGTGCAAAGTAATGGAGCCCTTCAATTTGGGGTTAATGTTTCTCTTCTTCTAGAGTTTGTCGTATGTCTCTCCTTCCCTAATGGGCTTGAAGCTTTAGCTATCTAAAGTCCTTTTTCTCGTCTTTTTCTCCTGTTTTTTTCTTGAAAATCTTGTACCGATATGATTGACTTAGCTTTGGCTTTGATGAAGATAGAGAAAGTCCCTTTTGCCTACCAGTTTCTTGGTGTTGTAAATGTCATCTCTTTCATTCGTTTCATTGTCTTGGATTAAAAAATTGGCCAATTTTGATAATCAAAAGAATTGTACGGAGTCTGTATGTGATGACAATACACTGTTTTTTTTTTTTTTTTCGCTGTGGCCCTTTTATTTTCTTGAGAATCAAGTCTACATTTTTTTCTCTTCGGTGGCCTCAAACAGCATGCGTGACATAATGATATAAATGGGAGAAGACCACCCTTCAGTATAATAGAATGTTTATTTTATCTAAAATAATCACTGTGACTTAAATCTCTCCAAATTAGTCTAATCGATCCGAAGCTCAAAAAAATGAAAAATAAAGACTCTTGTATGAGCCACCTGCATGTGTTATTATCAAGACTAGTCTGCCTAATAATGATTTTGATAAGATTGATGAGGTTTTACACGGGGAACTCTCAAACGTGGATCGATATAAAACATGACCTGGGCTAGATCACTGAATTGATCAGCAAGGTCAGATCATGTTTTATAACAATGGTTTTTACTTGCCACTCAACAAACGAACCACCTGCATGCGTTGCTATCAAGACTAGGATCTTGCTCTCATCGGTAATTGTTCAGTGGTAGAAAATTTAGGCATCATATGTGCACGTCCATTTGGAAGAAACAGAACAAACATTCAAATCTATGTTTTAGCAGACATATTGGACTGCTTTGTTAGATTTACCTGGCCAGGTCAAAATCTGAAGCTTCCTTGGGCTGCAATAACAACATCAGCACTTTTGTTGTCACTTTGTTGATCAAATACAGACACAGCAGATCACAGGATGCTTCTGGTAGACAAACAGATCAAAAGATTTCGAGAAACGTGTGAATGAATACAATATCCCTGTCCTCATACCTTTTCCTCTAGTCTAACAGTAGTAGTGCTGCATCATTGTTTGACATTTTCTACGAGCATATCAGAAGTCCTTGAAGTTGATTGCTTTTAACCTAACTCTATACAAAAAACAGGTTAAAATATTACGAGGTTCTGATTTAATTTGTCTCCGAGTATAGATCACTATTATGCAAGCTGATCGGGGAGATTATTCACACGATATGTATTGCGATAACTGATCCAGATGTCTGGCATTGCTTCTCTCCGTTTTTTCAAGAAGCCAATAGAAAAAAAGATGAATAAAATTTCAGCAAAAGATAATTGCAAAACATCCATTGGTATTATTATTGAAATTAATTTATCTAGGCAGCGAATAGTTATGATGAAATAAAGGGAAAAGAACAAAGAAAAAAACCTCTGCTAAGAGGATCTAATATAATGTTGCAGCAGAAGAACTAGCTCATCAAATTGTCAATAAAATGACCAAATGAATTGTGTGAAGATCCACTTTCCATCAAGGCTTTCTTGCTCTTTTCACTCATCTCTCTCACCTTTCTCTTTATTTCACTATTACTCTGCATCAAACTGTTTATACCTCTTTCTATCTCCTCAGCAGTCACCATTTTAACTTCATCATCACTCAAAAAATCCTTCCTATAATCTAATTTAATTTCCACTCCTAAACCTAACTCAACCACCATTTGAAAGGCATTTAACTGTTGCTCCCCATCTATTGGCCAGGCAGCAATTGGCACACCAAACCATAGGCTTTCTAGTATAGAATTCCATCCACAATGCGATACAAATCCTCCAACTGCTGGATGAGCCAAGATGTCTGTTTGTGGAGCCCATCCAATGATTTTTCCAACCATAGACGTTCGATCCAAGAATCCATCCGTCAATATTTCCTGTGGATTATCATAACCACTAGGGAATACAATCGTACCCTTTGGTGGAGCTCGACGTAGGGACCATAAAAATCGATGGCCACTATGTTCTAATGCCTTTGAAATCTCTTTCAATTGATCCTCGTCAAAGCTTCCCATGCTTCCAAAACACAAGAACACCACTGATGATGGAGGTTGATCATCAAGCCACTTCTTGATCTCCTCTTTCTCGCGAGCCCTATCTAACCCTTTGTCACCTTCATCACGTTGGAGCTTCAAAATAGGCCCCACTGGGTATACCGGAAGGCTCAAGCCATCAAAAAATGAGCTCATTACATGGGATTCCAGCTCCAAGAAAGTGTTGACCACAATACCTTTCGTTTGCTTATATTTTCTTGCAAAATTTAAGAAGCCAGGAACAACATCTTTGTTAAGAAACATAGAAGGCAAAACCCTAGCAGGAATTGGTTTAGCAAAACTTGATATCACCAACTCAGTATCCGAATCTTTGAACTGGGTTGAGTCCACATTTTGCTCATCTTTCATGGTTTGCATAGAAAACAAGAGACTCAAATAACCTACACCTGAAGTGAAGAACACATAGCTGCGCAGTCCAAAATCGTTGCCCACATCTACCATTGTTACACAGAACATATCAACCAGGAGACCGATGAGTCGAGGCGGCTTATCAGGGCTTGAGGTGGATGACTCAATGAGCTGAGCCAGAGCTTCTTTGACTAAAGGCTTGTACGTTTCCATGTAGAAAGCTAAAATGTCTTTTGCCTTCATATCTAAAGCTTGTTCGAGAAGAGGGAGGTCAAGGAACTTGATATTGTTAGAAATAGTTGACTCAGTGAGTGATTTGCAGTAGCTTGTGAATTTCTCGTCAAAGGGTAGCTTCATCAAGATGATTGTCACTACGAATCGTTCGTCTCGGTTGACAAGTAGCCGTGCCAACTCCACCGTTGATGTAACATGGCCGATACCCGGTGAAGGTATAAACACCAACTCTGATCTCTTCATTCAGAACAATAAATAGGACTATCAGTTGGATTCTTATTTGATTTCAATCCAAAGATTGAATATAATTATGGTGATGTTTATAGAAAAACAAGCAAGAAGTTAATACATGTTTTGTCGCACCATCTATATTTTATCTAAATTCTTCAAAATTATCTTCATAGAATTGAAAAAAATAAATTAAATCTATTTTTAAAAAAAAAAAAAAAAAACTCAAATGATTTATTTTTTAAACTTGTCTAGTGCATGGCTTGGTTCACAAATTGATTATGTTAACCTAGATTGATCCATATCAATCAAAATGATATTATTTTAATTTTTAAAAAATTATTTTAATAATAAACTCCAGTTTTGATTATGGGTCACTCTGAAATGATATTTTTTTTATATAAAAAAACCTGGCTCATTTTATGAGGATTTTTTTTATGATGATTTAGATATTGAATCAAGCAGGACTAGATTTGATAATTATAAGTAAATTCCGACAAGTATTTTGGGACAAACAAGAAATGATAGTAAGATTATCCAAAAAAAAAATGATGGTAGAACATTTTTTTTTAGCTTTATGGAGTATAAACATGTCCATGCATACATGGAAAAATAGAGCGTGAAAATGAATTACCTCCATTTCAGGTTTTGAAGTTCCACCTTGACAGTCTTCGGTTTCCATTGCTCAATAGCACAAGAGATTTTAATTAGGGACCTTTTTGTTATGAATAAGGAGTAAAGTTTCACATATTTATAGTTAATGTTTAATCTTAAATTTCATAAAAAAAACTCCACATACTTATAGTTAATAGTTAATCTTAAACTTCATAAAAAAACTCCACATACTATTTAAGATTTAATTTTAAACTGACTTATGAAATTAATTAAGCTTCAGTTATGATCCTTACCACATATATGAAAACATTGAGATTTTTAATTAGAGCTAAATTGTTAGTTTTTCAAATCTATATTGATCCATCAAATTTATTAATCTTTGTTTATGTGAAAAAGGGTTAATTGTCTTCAATTAAAATATTCACTCATGTAATAACATCTTGTTTTCCAAGGTTATGTTATCAAGGAGGTTGGCTTACCTTTTTAATTTTTTGGATTCAAATTTTAAAATAATTTATTATCTTGAATTTATTAGACTACATGGTGTATTTTTAATATCATACGAGAAAAAAACTTAATTTTAATTGACATGTAAATTGATTTGAAAATAATTTTTATTATCAAATAAGAAACAAAAATTAAAGGTGAGTTGGCATAATTAAACCTAATGTTAAATCAAACAACTTAATTAATCTAACAATGAATATTCTAATTTCTTTCTAAAATAAGAGTTCTTACATCTTTTTTTCACAATGCAATTATCCATTTCTAGAGCCTTCAAAATTATGGCAAGGAAATTGGAAGAAGCTTGTTTCAGAATCACAAAACACACCACTCATGATGGAAGGCTAACCTTAAAAACTGGTTTAAAAAATAAAGACCAAATCAAACCTTAGTAACCACTTAGATTCAAAACTGAAATGAAATCAAGCGTTCATCGTTGTAACAATTTTATAGGCCGTTACCAAAGGATTTAAAATTAATGGGCAAGAAGGCTAGTAAAAGTAAAGAAAACCGATTAGCCCTAACATCTATAGGCCAAATAGTGGCACCAGACAGAGCCCTCGGCTAGCTCATTGGGCCTCTCTTATGTTTTTCATCCCCGAATTCAAAGCCATAAACTGTTGCAATATGATAAAAAAAAATGTTAGAAAGTAATTGTATTTCAACAACCATCACAATTTATATGCCTAATAGATGATCATCTAGCCATTCTACAAGGAAGGAATAATGGCCGAGCAAATAGCTCTCCTTTTTTTTTTTTTTTTTTTTTGCATAATAATATATTAATTTGAAAAATATTATCTTACCCAAGATCTATGAAAGTCCTAGCCCTAGCTAGCACGTGGAAGGGTATGTCCATACTATTTAATGAATTTATTTAATGCTATTCCTATCTATATAGTTCAAACTATGTGTGGCTTGAAAAAAAATATAAAAATAATGTTTTTTCAAGTCAAATACAATTTAAAACATGACATTATCATGCATGTAGATAAACATACACTTATACCAAGTTTCCATTGCTCATTAGCACAAGAGATTTTAATTAGGGGACCTTTTTGTTATGAATATGGGGTAAAGTTCCACATACTTATTGTTAATGTTTAATCTTAAACTTCATAAAAAAAAAAAACTCATACTATTTAAGATTTAATTTTAAACTGACTTATATGATTAATTAAGCTTCATTTATGATCTTTACCATGTATATGGAAACATTGAGATTTTTAGTTAGAGTTAAATTGTTAGTTTTTCAAATTTATATTGATCCATCAAATTTATTAATCTTTGTATATGTTAAAAAGGGTTAATTGTCTTAAATTTAAATGTTCGCTCATGTAATAACATCTTGTTTTCTAGGGTTATGTGATCAAGGAGGTTGGCTTACTTATTTTAATTTCAGATTTGAAAAGCCTCATTTTAGTCCTTATTAGTTCAATTGCTTTTAATTGTACCTATAATTGCCTCTTAAACTTTTAATTTCATACAACTTCATCCTTGCCAAACTCAATTATCACCCCAAAGTTCAATGTTTTTTTCATCTTGGTCATTAGTTTTTGATGTGTGCATTTTGACCCTTAAGTGACTATCAACCTTTCAATTGTTTTCAATTTGGCTCCTAATTTGATCAATTTTAAACCTTATATTCACACGTCTTTTTTTATTTTGGTCCTTGCTTTTGGATTTCTTCAATCAAATCCCTAATTACTCATCAAACTTTAATATTTATACAATCATGTTTCTGATTTAACCAAATTGATTCTCTAAAATTGCAATTCAACATTTAGACTTCAA
Source organism: Populus alba (assembly GCF_005239225.2). Classification (NCBI taxonomy): domain Eukaryota; kingdom Viridiplantae; phylum Streptophyta; class Magnoliopsida; order Malpighiales; family Salicaceae; genus Populus; species Populus alba. Next base: position 478,565 of record NC_133289.1, read on the forward strand.
TTTCTTTCAATTAAAGCCTAAATTGACTTAAAAAATCAACCATTCTTCTAATTAATCCCTCAATAAATTCAATTAAACTTTGAAAAATTATAATTGAATCCTTAAACATTCAATTCTAATTCACTCCTTGAATTGATTTTTCCTAGCTAACAAAGCCTTCATCAGTTTAAAATATGTCGTTACATTCTCAACTTTTGGTATTTTGATCCTCTTTAACCAGTCTTTGGCAATTTCTTGGGTGTTTCAATATATTCTTCTTATCGATATATAGTTTTTTATTTTTTTTTTTCCAAAAATTTATATTTATTTTTTCTATATATTGTATATTTATACGAGGTCCTAAAATGGATAACAACAAACCTAATAAAGCCGATGTCTGGCAATTCAAAAGCTATGCTTTTAGGTATTGACTAATGCTATGCTTCTACAAATCAATGGGTTATGGAGTAAGATTCTTACAATATCATTACTTGGATTAAAGGAAAAAAAAACGTTATGTTGCCTTGACACTTGCAATCTGAGTTTAATGATATTATCAAAGCATGTAATAAGCCTTTTCTCTTCTGTGTGTTTGAACATGTTCATAGAAAGAATAATCATGTAACAAATCATTTGGCCAAGCAATGAGTTCTTAAAAATGATCATTTTGCTTTAATGATATTATGTTTGATTATGATTATGGGCTTAGTTTTATAAGTAAATTTTCTTACTCCTTTAAATTTTTTTACTACTTTGTTCTCTGTTAAGCTATATTTTTAATGGCTATAATAGTTGGTTAATAAATCTCTAATATTTTATATATAAAAAACCTCACGTATGCTAATAAGGAAACTGGCGACCAAACTAGATCAACAAATGTTGTTTATTAGATAATGTGAAAAGCAAGTACATTTTACTCATGGCATGTTGTCTATCATATCTTGAATCACGCGATCTAACCAAGTGGACGAGGATCCATCTTTCATCAAAGCCTTTCTACTATTTTCGCTTATTTCCTTCAACTTCTCCCTTTTCTTGATGTCAAACTCCATTAAACCCCTTATTCCTTTCTCTATTTCCCCAGCCCTAACAATTTCACAATCATCCATTCTATAATTCACTTGAATTTCTATTGCTAAGCGGAACTCAACGATCATTAGGAAAGCATTAAATTGCTGCTCAGCATACAGTGGCCATGTAGCCATCGGAACATCAAACCAGATGCTTTCCAGCGTAGAATTCCACCCACAATGCGATACAAATCCTCCTATGGATGGGTGAGCCAAGATATCCACCTGTGGGGCCCATCCTATTATTTTTCCGATCTCGGATGTTCGATCTAAGAACCCTTCAGGCAAGACTTCTGCAGGATTCACATAATCACTCGGAGCTTCCATCTCGCCATTTGGTGGAGGTTGACGTAGAGACCATAAGAATCGGTGCCCACTTGCTCCAATCCACATGCGATCTCTTTCACTTGCTCCACACCGAAACTTCCCATACTTCCAAAACACAGGTAGACTACAGAGGATGAAGGCTGTTGGTCAAGCCATTGCATGATATCCCTGTGAGTATCTTTTCTATCTGACACCACATCATGTTCATGGCCATTAATGAGGTTCAAAAGGGGACCAACTGGATAAACAGGAGGATAATTACCATCAGAGAAAGAGTTGATCGCATGAGATTCCAGCTCGTAAAATGTATTTACCATAATTCCCTTGGCTTCTCTGAACCTTCTAAACAGGCGAAGACAAAGAGGCAGCAAATCTTTGCCAAGTACCGGAGATGGTAAAACCTTTGCTGGAAAGGGACTCGCCAAACACGGCATGACCAATTCAACATCCGAGTTCTTGAACTCAGGAGGGTCAACTTTCTGCTCATCATGGAGAGCCTGAATATAGAGCGTAGTACCAAGAAAAGCTGCTGCGGATGTAAGGAAAATATAAGAGGGAACACCAAATTCATTGGCCACATCTATGATTGATGTAGAAAACATATCAAGAACAAACCCAGCAAGTCGAGGCGAGTCAGGGCTTGACTCGGATGCGAACACAAGCTTAGACTTCTTCTTTGACATGAGCTTTTTGGGCTTCAATCAAAGAAATGAAAAACCTGCTGGGTAGGTTTGGATCAAGCTCAACTTCAGGCAAGTCAATGAACCGGATACGACCGCAGGCTGCAATCACTGAATCATTGTAGCTACGAGCAATCTTGGTGCTTAAACTTGATTTCATGACGAGGAAGGTGATTGAAAGCCTCTCGTCACGTTCTGAAAGGAGCTTGGCTACCTCTACTGCGGATACAAAGTGACCTATAATTGGTGCTGGAATGAAGACTAGCTCAGCGTTCTTCATTTTGCAGGAGGCTTCAATGAGTTTGCAAACAATACTACTTTTTTGTGGATGTGAGAGATGTCTGGGTTTGAGCTTTGGATTTTATTTTATTATAATTGTTATTTGATTTTATTTTATTTTTTAATTATTTTTTTTTATTTATTAAATTTTGTTTTTTTTTATTATTACTTATTTTATTTGATTAATTTATGAAATGTTAATTCTTATTATTTTAATTTTTTTAACTTTAATTTTTTTAATTTTTAGATTTGATCTCTATTATTTTGAGTATTATTTATTTTATTTAAAATAATTTATGAAATCATATTTTTTTTCAATTTTATTCTCATTTAACTTTTTAATTTGTAAGATTTGTTCCTCGTTATTTTAATAAATTTGAAAATAATAAAATATTAATAAGTTATTTTCCAGCTCATTTTTCATGACATAACCAAATACTGAAAAGTTTTTTTCAATTTATTTTTTATTACATTACTAAATATCAAAAAATTCTTTTCCAGAATTTATTTAAAAAAAAATAATAATTTTACAGCAAACAAACAGGGACATGGATCCAAAGATAAATTAGAGTGATGTCATTGCTTGCCAATCAAAAACTCTCTTCTATAATCCATTTTGATTTCCACTGCCAATCCCAACTCGACCACTACTTCAAAAGCATTAAATTGTTGTTCTGCATACATCGGCCATGTAGCAAGGGGAACCCCAAACCATACACTCTCTAGTATTGAACAAAAGAAAATTCATTAAAAGAAATAAAACATAAAGCAAAAGGCAAAAAAATAAAATAAAATAATAATAACCTTTCAATCACTAATGCATAAAAGGCGTGCGGTAGTTTCCCCATGTCTTTTAGGAATATTCTATAATATAATATAATGTCTATTATATATTGAAGAAAATGACCTAAACAAGTGTACCAGTATCCATCGTTTTCATTTATTTCCTTCAACTTCTCCTTTTTTGTAATATGAAAAGAAAACAATCAAGGTGCAACATAAAATTTCAAAACTCAATATCTTTTTTTTTTTTAAAAAAAAAAAACACGAACATGAAAATTAATTGAGCTATATAAGTTATAACCGTGTTACCAAGCAGTTACATCTTGAATTAAAGACATAACCAACTAACCCACAATTCATCAATGCGTTTCTACCTTTTCCTCTATTTCCTTCAATTTCTCTGTTTATAAGGAAACGGACAACCACACAAGACCAACAGATTAAGAATGGCATATATGTTCTCTCTTAGATAATGTGAAAAACAAGTAGATTTTTTTTTAAAAAAAAGAGCAAAAACCACTACAAGATTTAATAGTTTTACCGACAGAATTTTTTCGTCGGCGTAAAACACATATTCCATCGGTAATTAATTTACCGACGAAATCACCGACGGAGAATTTCCGTCGGTGAATCTTTCGTCGGTAATTTTTTGTTTGTCGGTAATTCTATCGGTAATAATATTACTGACAGATTTATTGGCGGAACAGACGCGTCGGTAAAAATATTTTTTTATTACCGACGGAAATTTCTGTCTGTAAATCCGTCGGTAATTATTTAAAAACATTTTAAAAAAAATTCATTTTATAAAATTATAAAATAATTAAATTAACATAAATCAACATTGTATAATATATACTCAAAATGCTTGGAAAAAAGAATAAGAAAATCAACTCAAACAAATTTGCAACAAATAAATAAAACAAAAAAATTAATTCAACTAAAAATGAAGTTGCAATTGCTAAAAATTTAAAAATCCTATAAATAAAATCAACTAAAAATTGATCTCAAATGAAAAAAAAAATCTCACAACAACATTTATACAATTATTAAGAACAAAATCAATTAAAATTAAATAAAAAACAAATATAGTGAAAAATCATGAAAAAAATAAGAAAAAAGAAAAATCTTACCTTAATATACTTGCAAGTGAAGCTAGGGGGAAAAAATTTTCGTAAAGCATATTAATTAAAAAAACTAAGAGGATAAAAGAAGAAAGAAGAAGAAGACATACCCGAGCATGGAGGAAAAGAGAAGAAGATGAGGAGAGAAAAGAAGAGAAAAGAAATAGATATTGATGTTTTTTACATATAGTGAAGAAGAAGAAGAAGAAGAAGAAGAAGAAGAAGAAGAAGAAGAAGAAAAAGTAGAAGTAGTAGTAGAAGAAAAAGAAATAATGAGTCTGTCTCTTATGAAATAAGCAGATTCAGATTTTTTATTGGGGCGCGTTACCGACGGATTCACCGACAGATAATTGAATATTAATATTTTTTAATTATTTCGTCGGTAATATTTAATTTAAATTTTCAATTTTGTAAAAAGTTTTCAGAAACCGCCAAAAATTACCGATGATTTTTCAATCCGTCGGTGATTCTGTTTGTAATATTTAAATGAAAATTTTAAATCAATTGAATTTTTTCAAAAAACCGCCAAAACACGCCGATGAATTTTCAATCCGTCGGTGATTTTGTCCGTAAAGTAAAACAATTAACAGTGCAATTGAAAGATGAACAGTTCTGGAGCTCTCTGGAAAATTCCGTTGGTAATTCCCTTTGTAATTGACATGATGAACAATGTTCACAGTTTACCAACGGATTTCCCGACGGAATTTATTCCGTCGGTAATTCCGTTGGTAAAAAATGACACGTTATCTTTTTTTTTGCTTTGTTTTATTTTTTTTTTCCCCACAGTAATTCCATCGGTATATACCGAGGGGATATTTCCGTCGGTAAAATCCCTCAAAAATTTACCGACGGAAATATTCCCTCGGTATTTCCGTTTGTATTTATTGATTTTTCTAGTAGTGAACTAGATACAACAATAAACAAAGAATATAGATATTTAATAAGTGAAAAGAACTATAAATATAAACCTTCAATTTATGTTTTTGTGTTTTCGGGTTTACGAATATTTAAATAGATCATAAACATAATTTTACCTAGAAAACAAAAATAAAAATATAAAATTACCATGGAAAAAACCATAAAACCTAAAAAAATACATAAAATCTAAAAATAATAAAGAAAATAACTAAACTGATAAAACCAAGAGCCTAGACAAGATTTTTAAGTTCTAATAATTCAATAGTCCGCATAGCAATATATATAGCGACGTAGTGGCTATTTTAGAGTAAACAACCTCTGTAATTTTCTATAAAAGTTTTAATTAGAAAAAACTATCATGCAGCTATGATAAATTTATAATTGATTGCTTAGAATCACACTTTATGTCAGGACAGGATACATCAATTTTACTCATGGCATGTTGTCTATCATATCTTGAATCACACGATCTAACCAAGTGGACGAGGATCCATCTTTCATCAAAGCCTTCCTACTCTTCTCGCTTATTTCCTTCAACTTCTCCTTTTTCTTAATATCAATCTCCATTAAACACCTTACTCCTTTCTCTATTTCCTCAGCCCTAATAATTTCACCACCATCCATATTAAATTCTTTTCTATAGTTCATTTGAATTTCTATTGCTAAGCCGAACTCAACAATCATTAGGAAAGCATTCAATTGCTGCTCAGCATGCATTGGCCATGTAGCCATTGGAACATCAAACCATATGCTTTCCAGCGTAGAATTCCACCCACAATGCGATACAAATCCTCCTATAGATGGGTGACCCAAGATGTCCACCTGTGGGGCCCATCCTATTATTTTTCCGATCTCGGATGTTCGATCCAAGAACCCTTCAGGCAAGACTTCTGCAGGATTCACATAATCACTCGGAGCTTCCATCTTGCCATTTGGTGGAGGTTGACGTAGAGACCATAAGAATCGGTGTCCGCTTTGCTCCAATCCACATGCGATCTCTTTCACTTGCTCCACACCGAAACTTCCCATACTCCCAAAACACAGGTAGACTACAGAGGATGAAGGCTGGTGGTCAAGCCATCGCATGATATCCCTGTGAGTATCTTTTCTATCTGACACCACATCATGTTCATGGCCATTGAGGTTCAAAAGGGGACCAACTGGATAAACAGGAGGATAATTACCATCAGAGAAAGAGTTGATCGCATGAGATTCCAGCTCGTAAAATGTATTTACCATAATTCCCTTGGCTTCTCTGAACCTTCTAATCAGGGGAAGAAAAAGAGGCAGCAAATCTTTGCCAAGTAACGAAGATGGTAAAACCTTTGCTGGAAAGGGACTCGCCAAACACGGCATGACCAATTCAACATCCGAGTTCTTGAACTCAGTAGGGTCAACTTTCTGCTCATCATGGAGAGCCTGAATATAGAGCGTAGTACCAAGAAAAGCTGCTGCGGATGTAAAGAAAATATAAGAGGGAACACCAAATTCATTGGCCACATCTATGATTGATGCAGAAAACATATCAAGAACAAACCCAGCAAGTCGAGGCGAGTCAGGGCTTGACTCGGACTCCATCACAAGCTTAGAGACTTCTTCTTTGACATGAGCTTTTTGGGCTTCAATCAAAGAAATGAAAAACCTGCTGGGTAGGTTTGGATCAAGCTCAACTTCAGGCAAGTGAATGAACCGGATACGACCGCAGGCTGCAATCACTGAATCATTGTAGCTACGAGCAATCTTGGTGCTTAAACTTGATTTCATGACGAGGAAGGTGATTGAAAGCCTCTTATCACGTTCTAAAAGGAGCTTGGCTACCTCTACCGCGGATGCAAAGTGACCTATAATTGGTGCTGGAATGAAGACTAGCTCAGCGTTCTTCATTTTGCAGGAGGCTTCAATGAGTTTGCAAACAATACTACTTTTTTTGTGACTGTGAGAGACGTCTGGGTTTGAGCTTTGCATTGCATTTTATTTGTTGGTCATGCTAAGGTGCAATCCCGTTAATTACCAAACGTAGCCTTAAAGTGAGGTCATGGCTTTGCTGTCAAGCCCGCCACTTACTATATACTGCCAACAACAGTTGGACAATTGTCAAATTTGTTTTTCTCTGGACGGCAAGAGAGTATCTTGCTGAGCGGTTATTCTCGGATACAGGGGTTGTTTGGAAAAGTCCAAGGCTTGTTTAAAGTATTTGTTTGTTTAAAAATATATTAAATTAATATATTTTTTTATTTTTTATATTGGTATATTAAAATAATTCAAAATATAAAAAAATTAATTTTAAACAGAAAAAATTAAACATTTCAAGAAATGTTGTTTGGAATACAATTCTAAAGATTTTACTTTTAAGAGTGATAGTGACTAAAATCTCTTTTTGGAATACCATAGTTTTTATTTTAGATATTTTTAAAAGTGTATTTACTTTTAGATATTTTTAAGAGTTTAACTATAATAGTGGCAGCCCACCTAGTCCACCAAAAAAGGTGAGAAGCCTTGATGACTTGTATGAAGTAAATAATTATATTAATAATGATGTGACACTAAATTATTACCTTGCTACATGTGATCATGTAGTTTTTGAAGAAGCAATAAAGGATGAAAAATTAAGAATTATTATGGATGAGGAGATTGTATTAATTGAGAAAAATAACATAAAAATTGGTTCCTAAACCAAAAAAAAAAAAAAAAAAAAAAAAAAAAAAAAAACCAATAGGTGTCATGTGAATCTACAAAGAAAAAGAAAATGTCAAAGAAGAAGTAGAGAGGTAGGCAAAAGACTATAGTCAAAAGTATGAGATTAACTATAATGAAGTGTTTGCTCTAGCTGCTAAATTGGACATCATTCAATTAATCATTGTTATAATTGCCAAACATAGATGAAAAATCTATCAAAAGTATGTTAAATCAGCTTTTCTAAATGTCTTTCTTGAAGTGGAGGTCTCCATTGAGTAATAAATGAGTTATAAAGTAAAGGAACATGAAGATAAGGGTTTAAAGTTAAATAAAATCTTGTATGGATTAAAGCATGCCTCAAGGGCTTGGTATAGTCACATTGATGGTTGTTTCTTAAAGAATAGATTTGTAAAATGCCTCCATAAATATTTTTATTTATGTAAAGATAAAAGAGAGTGGTGATACTCTTATTGTATGTTTATATGTACATGACTTGATATTTACAAGAAATAATCCAAAAATATTAAGAGACTTCAAATAAGCAATGATCTAGGAGTTTGAGATAATAGATATTGGTTTGATGACATATTACTTAGGGATTAAAATAAAGCAAAGAGAAGATAAAATCTTTATAAATCAAAAGAAGTTTGCAAAAAAGATTATTAAGAAGTTTAAAATAAAGGATTGTATAAAAGTGAATACTCTAGTTGAGTGTGGATTAAATATGTTAAAGAATGATAGAGAGAAGATAAACTCTACAACATTTAAAAGCCTAGTTTGAGATACTTTACATGCACCTGTCAAGATATTCTTTTTGGAGTAAGACTTGTAAACAAGTTTATGGATACACCAACCATGACACATTTCAAAACTTTAAAGCGAATTCTTTGGTATATCAAATATATTATTGTTTTTTACTTGTTTTATGGATATTCTAATAGCTTTGAACTAGTGATTTATAATGATAATGATTAAGCTAAAGATATGTATGATAAAAAAAAAAAAAAAAAAAAAACATTACAGGTTTTGTTTTCTACATGAGAGACACAACATTCATAGAGAGATCAAAGAAGCAACCTATAGTCACATTATCAACTTGTGAAGTTGAATATGTAGCTACTACAATATGTGTTTATCATTCTATATGGTTAAAAAAGATTATTGAAGAAATTGTGAATATCATAAGAGAAGCCTACAAAAAATTATGTGGACAACTCATCAGTCATTGCATTAATAAAGAATCTAGTGTTTCTTGAAAGTAATCACATTGACAAACAAGAAAGTTAAAGTTGAGTATATAAAAACCCAAAATCAAGTCTCACACAATATTATTAAGCCAGGCAAACATGATGTTTTTGCCAAGATGAAAGACATGTTGGGAGTTATATATATATATATATATAACAAGTTTAAGAGAGGGTGTTAAAAATAAACCAAATTTTGATTCTTTTGAAAAATAAAGGAATTGGTATATCAGTTAAAAACCAGTCGACCAATTGAATTAAATGAATCAGTCGAACGATTATGTTGGCAAAATATATTTACTATTCAGATTAGAATTTCCTTTGATTATGTTGATTGTGAAGTTGAAGTGCAAGGTAGAAACCTATTAGGTGATTTGGTAATTTTAGAAATAGTAGGTTTTGATGTGATACTAGGTATGGACTGGTTGTCAAGGCATCATGCCTCAGTTGACTGTTGGAATAAGACAGTGGTTTTCAAGCCTGATGAGGAGACAGAGTTTGCTTTTCATGGAGATGGGTTATCATCTCCATCTAATATTCTCTCGGCCATCACGAGAAAGATGGTACGAAAGGGTATGCAAGGGTTTTTGGCTTATGTGCTTGATGTGAATATAGAGGTCTCGGGGATAGAACAAGTTTCGATAGTTAAGGAATTCATCGATGTTTTTCCCGATGACTTACCTGGACTACCTCCCAATAGGGAAATCGAATTCTGTATTGATCTAGATTCAGGAACAAAACCAATCTCTATGGCACCTTACAGGATGGCGCCAGCAGAATTAAAAGAGTTGAAAGAGCATATTCAAGATTTGTTAGATAAGGGATTTATTCATCCGAGTGTGTCTCCATGGGGAGCACCTGTTTTATTTGTAAAGAAGAAGGATGGATCAATGAGGATGTGTATAGACTACAGGCAGTTGAACAGGGTCATTGTTAAGAATAGATACCCACTCCCTCGCATTGATGACCTTTTTGATCAATTACAAGGAGCTCAATGTTTCTCAAAGATTGATTTACGATCGGGGTATCACCAATTGAGGATTAGAAATGAGGATATTTCTAAAACTGCCTTTAGGACTCGTTATGGGCATTACGAGTTCTTGGTGTTGTCTTTTGGGTTAACAAATGCACCTGCGGCTTTTATGGACATGATGAACAGGGTTTTTAGACCGTTTATTGATAAGTTTGTTATTGTGTTCATTGATGACATCTTGGTGTATTCAAAAAGTGAAGAGGAACACGAAGAGCATTTGAGATTGGTGCTTCAAACTCTAAGAGATCATCAGTTGTATGGAAAGTTCTCGAAGAGTGAGTTTTGGCTAGAGAGTGTTGGGTTTTTGGGACATGTGGTGTCCAAGAATGGAATAAAGGTTGATCCACAGAAAGTGGTGGCAGTTAAGCAGTGGCCTAGACCAGTTACGGTATCTGAGATTAGAAGTTTCCTGGGTTTAGCAGGATACTACAGGAGATTCGTGGAGAATTTTTCCCGAATTGCTGCTCCGTTGACTAAGTTGACACAGAAAAGTGTCAAGTTTCAATGGTCAGAAGAATGTGAGAAGAGCTTCCTAGAGTTGAAGGAAAGGTTAATTACGGCTCCAATTTTGACAGTACCTTCAGGGTCTGGTGGTTTTACCGTGTACTGTGATGCATCCAGGATTGGTTTGGGTTGTGTTTTGATGCAGAATGGTAATGTGATTACTTATGCCTCGAGAAAGTTGAAGAAGCATGAGCAAAATTACCCCACACATGATTTGGAGATGGTTGCGGTAGTGTTTGCCCTTAAAATTTGGAGACACTACTTGTATGGGGAGACATGTGAGATATTTTCAGATCATAAGAGTCTTCAATATATTTTTCAGCAGAAGGATCTGAATTTGAGACAGAGAAGGTGGATAGAATTGTTAAGTGATTATGATTGCACGATTCAATATCACCCAGGCAAGGCAAATGTTGTTGTTGATGCTTTAAGTCGAAAATCTATGGGTAGTTTGGCTCATATTCAGGAGGTGAGGAGACCCTTGATTAAAGAGTTACACGGATTGTTAGATGAGAGTCAGTTTTGAGATTTGTGAATCGAGAGCATTGTTGGCTCATTTTCAGACTAAGTCAGACTTGGTAGACCGGATTAAAGTAGCTCAGATGAAGGATGAACAACTTTGCAAAATTCGAGATGAATTAGAGTTAGAGAGAGCTCCGGGTTTTGTTATCCACGAAGATGGTGTGTTGAGATTTGGTTCAAGATTGTGTGTGCCTGAAGTGGATGATTTGAAAAGAGATGTGATGACGGAAGCACATCAAACTGCCTATACTATACATCCTGGTTCTAACAAGATGTATAGAGACTTGAAAGAGTGTTATTGGTGGAATGGTATGAAGAGGGACATTGCTGAGTTTGTATCTCGATGCTTGACCTGTCAGAGGGTTAAAGGTGAGCATCAGAAACCACCAGGGCTTTTGTAGCCATTGTTGATTCCTGAATGGAAATGGGAGAGGATCACTATGGACTTTGTGTCAGGCTTGCCTCGGAGTCAGGAGGGTTATGATTCGGTTTGGGTGGTAGTTGATCGTTTAACCAAGTCAGCTCATTTCTTGCCAGTAAAGGTGACATATGGGTTTGCAAAACTCGCAGAAATCTATGTTAACGAGATCGTAAGGTTGCATGGTGTGCCCATCTCAATTGTGTCTAACAGAGGTCCACAGTTCACTTCTCGGTTTTGGGTGAAGTTTCAGGAAGCTTTGGGGACTAACGTTCAGTTAAGTACTGCTTTTCATCCTCAAACAGATGGACAATCTGAGAGGACTATACAAATTTTGAAGGATATGTTAAGAGCTTGTGTGATTGACTTTGGTGTCGGATGGAGCAAATACTTGTCTTTGGTAGAGTTTGCATATAATAATAGTTATCAAGCGAGCATTGATATGGCTCCATATGAGGCTTTGTATGGTCGGAAGTGTAGATCACCTGTCTGTTGGTATGAGGTTGGAGAGAGGAGATTAATGGGTCCCGAGTTAATACAGATTACTTCGGATAAAATTAAGGTGATTCGAGATAAGCTTCAAACAGCTCAGAGCAGGCAAAAGAATTATGCGGATAAGAGGAGGCGTAATCTAGAATTTTCAGTGGGTGACAATGTGTTCCTAAAAGTCTCCCCAACTAAAGGAATATTCAGATTTGGGAAGAAAGGAAAGTTGAGTCCTAGGTTTATAGGGCCCTTTGAGATCTTGGAAAGAGTAGGGGTAGTGGCATATCGGCTTGCCTTGCCACCTAATCTATCCTCCATCCATCCGGTATTTCATGTTTTCATGCTAAGGAAGTATATGCCAGATCCATCACATGTGTTAGAGGTTCATCCCATTGAATTGAGAGATGATATGGTTTATGAGGTGCAACCGGAAGCTATAATTGACCCACAAGTGAGGAAGCTTAGGTCGAAGGATATAGCTTCAGTGAAAGTGAAATGGAAAGGTCATTCACGTGAGGAAGCAACCTGGGAGCTCGAGGATAGGATGCGTGAGGAGTATCCTCATCTTTTCAATCATCTCGGTAAGTATTCAATCTTTTCTATTAAGTTTCGAGGACGAAACTTTTATAAGGTGGGGAGATTGTGATGTTTTGTATTAAAAAGTTTGGAAAATACAATAAAGCCCTTAGAGGCTTAAAGAGTGAGTAAAATTGAATAAGGGGTGTTATGGTAATTGGATAAATAGTTGATAAATATAAATAGAAAAAGAAAGAGGGATCTGAAAATTTGAAGAACAAACCGTAAAAGAGAAGGGAGGAAGAAGAAGAAGAAGAGAAAAGAAAGGGGAAAATAAGGGAAAAAGGAAGAGATTGGGAGGAAATAAGTTTAAAGGTAAGATTATGTATAAATATGTGTTAATTAAGCTTTAATTTCAGTTTTGATAAATGTTAGGGTTATGAAGTTTGTGTTTTGAGTTTAATTGATGAATTAAATTGAATATTAGGGGTTGATTGTTGTGGTTAATTGATGATTTAGTTGATTATGGAAGATTATGATGATTTTGAGTTATGGTTTTGTTTGAATGGTAGATTTGTGTTAGAAATCAGGGGATAACAGTAGGTAATCTGTTGAAATTCTGGGTTTGAGGTTGAAGATGACTAAAATTCAGTTTGGTCCCTCAATTTGCAAAAATTGCAGTTTAGTCCCCGAACTTTGAAAATATTACAAATTGGTCCCTGGAGCATATTCTGATATTCTGAACAGAATAACATATCGATTATGGGCAGAATTACTGTATAGATAAGAGAATTTAACACTTTCAATTTGGTCCTCCAATTTGACAAATTATGATTTGACCCCTAAAATATTGATAAAATCACATTTTGGACCTTGGGGCATAATTCAAGATTCTGGACAAAGATAAGGACGAATTATGGATAAATTTCAGTATGTTTATGTCGTTATAGTTTGGTCCTCCAATTTTTGGTAAAATTACATTTTGGTCCCTGTTTTGGAAAAATTGTCGTTTTAGTCCATAAACTTAGGAGATTAAGCCCAGTTTTATTTTACGCATTGGGATCTTTTGTTTGAATTGTTTTTTAGTATATTTCATATATTTATTGTAGGTTCTCCTAACGATCCTTAATCGATTTTTCGAGTCTTTCGTCCGACATTCCTTTTAGTTCTATATTTTTCGGGTGAGTGGAATAATCTTTAATAATGCATATAATATAAAATAAATATGTATGTTGATTATACAATGAGTACAACTAGTAAATTTCTTGAATATTTATATATGTTGCTTTATTTTCCGAGTACACATTTATTCTTGAATTTGCACTCGCAATCTGATAAAGTAAATTCTATTTGATATGATATACGTTTCTTTGATGATTCTGTGAATATCTATTATGCCTTGATATGGGACTTGTCAGTAACTCCATGCTAACATAGAATAGTTAGCCTGTGTGCACATAGTATTTTGTTACCTAGCTGGTGAGAGAGGCATCAGCCTGTGGCGACTGATCATCCCACAGTGGTCACCGACGGGTGTCATCTGGTCACCTTCGGGTGTCATCTGGTCACCTACGGGTGTCATCTGGTCACCTTCAGGTGTCATCTAATCTCTGACATGTAATCCACTACGTTATGATAATATGTTTAGTATGAATATGTATATGTATATGTATATGTATATGTATATGTATATGTATATGTATATCAAGATAAATATAGTTATCTGAAATATCTGAAATGTATATTAAATGTTTTTCCCTCACTGAGTTGGTTGAACTCACCTCTCATTTTTATTATTATTTCAGGTTCTTAGTTTCTGGGACTTTGTTGAGTGTTTCCGCTTCTTCAGTTCTGGTCGGTATGTCTTGCTTGTTCGCGAGGTTTTCCTTTCAGTTTTGATTTGATGTCTTAGATGCTCCACTATTACCTTGGTTTAATTAAATTTGGATCTTGACAATGTAATGAGTATTATGAATTATTATTTTTGTTTTAATAACTATCTTTCGGTTTCATCAGTATTTGAATAATATAACATTTCTGAATATTTTGAGTCGCTGCGTATTTTTGAACAAATTGTTCTTTTGATATGTCCGTTCTGAGGCTTAGCATAGGTGAGGTGTCCTTTCGACACCGCTCCTACGTTGCCGGTCACGGATCCGGGATTCGGGTCGTGACACATAACCAACAAAGACACATTTCAATGCTCTTGACTCAAGTTTGGTTCGATGTCGATGTGAAAGGTGTACATAAGTTACACATCCAAAGATACGAGGCATCAATTTAACCAAAGGCGGAAGCATGCAATGATTAGCAAGGACATTAAGAGGTCGTTGAAAGAATAAGGTACTGGAAGGTGTACGATTAATCACATAAACAGCTGTACTGAGAGCATCTCCCCATAAGAAAGTAGGCACACTACTTCCAATCATTAGTGATCGAATGACCTCAAGTAATTGTCGGTTTTTCTGCTCAGCTACTCCATTTTATTGTGGAGTCTCTGGACATGATGTTTAATGAATGATACCTTTTGAATGGAAAAAATCAGTTAACTCTCTCTTGAAGTATTCACCTTCATTATCTAAACGTACCACCTTAATAGTCCTGTCAAACTGAGACGGAAAACTGTACATACATCACTCTTATGTTTTAGTAAGTATACCCAGGTCATTCGAGTACAATCATCCACAAAGGTAACAAACCATTTCATTCCATTAGCTATGAAAACTGGGGAGGGACCCCATACATCTGAATGTACTAATGAGAATGGTGAAGCAACTTTATTAGAAGACAAAAGAAATATAGCACGATGACTTTTAACCATAGCACATGTCTCACAAATGAAGTATGAAAGTTTGCAGTTAGCAAATAAAGAAGGAAACAATCGTCTAATATATCCAAATGATGGATGACCGAGCCGTTTATGCCAAAGCCATATTTCTGCAATATTTGCCGATTGATTTTTACCCATCATATGTGCTAGACTATGGTAAACTTGTGATGATATGCCACCCTCTAGATAGTACAATCCTCCTCGTTGCCTACCACTGCCAAATCCTCTCCTTGGTATGTATGTTCTGAAAAATACAATAAGTAGGATAAAACAAAGCAACACAGTTAAGGGCCTTGGTTATTTGACTAATGGAAAGTAGATTACATGTAAGGGATGGAACATACAGTACATTAGAGAGAGAGAAAGTAGAGGATACATGAACATTATCAACACCAGTAACAGGGGATGACACACCATTGGCATTAGTAATAGCTAAGATAGAATGTTGAAGGGGATAAAGAACTAAAGTTTGAAAAGAATCACAAGCATATGATCATTAGCACCTGTGTCAATTATCCATTCACTATTTAGTACAGGAAGGAGAGCTAAGTGCATACTAAATCATACCAGTTTGTGCAATTAATCCTGCTGCAGATGACACTGGTTGTTGTTATAAGGATGTGTTGGCAAAAGTTTTCTTGCTTTTGGATACTACTCGGATAACCGGAGTTTGAAGCAGTAATATACATGATTTATCAATTAAGGTGAGTACATTGAGTGTCCTCCTGGTGCTCCGTTAGAGATCTCGGAGCTAAGCATACATCATAGATAGTTCACATCATACTTGAGTTTGCTCAACACAACATAACATAAGTAACTGAAGGAGTGGAAGAAGTACAATGGCAAGACGTCAGAACTTCATCAGTATGATCAAGACCACAAGAAAAATATATAACATTTGAGATAACTTAGGGTATAAATCGTCAATAGTTGCAACTCATGCTACAGTCATCTACGCATCCTGCATACCGTTTTTGGGGGGTATTTCCCCTAGATATAGAACAATTTTGGCGAACAGAGATTACATCACAATATAGTTGAAATTTGAGCTCTGAGTGACTAAGTTGTTTGTTTAGCCATATCCCAAATTTCCTTTGTTGTGGAAACATAAAAAAATGGATTGATGTTTCGTTCATTTCAGTCATAACCAGTGGAGATCAAGCATTCATCTCCCATGCTTAATCTTCAGTTGGTGTCTATTGAGCTTTGAACCTGAAAAATTCAACGTTTCACTCAATTTATTATTGGATAAGCCATTCACAAATTGGTGCATCAAGTTTCCTGCGTGCAGAAAACAGTCATTGCATAAGTTACTGGTAAATGATGCATCGCGAACACACCATACGTGTCCAGAGGCGTGGTCAGATGGAGGAAGAAGAAGATATTAGAAGACAAAATGAAAAGCCTCCGTTCTAAACAGATGAAGGAATTTTGGAGGCGCTCTGATACGATTGTTAAGTTAAGTGAAGGATAGAATAGTTTTGAATTTATCCCAATGATAACAATATATCTACAAGAGTGCATGCTAAACTACGGTAACGTGTTAAAGATATATTGCTATTTTATATTGAATTCTATTTAGCATAGTTAATAATCACTCTTATAAGGGAGAAAGATAACCCAAATCACATATTCTAACAAATTGCTTAGACTTGTCGGAATTTGGTCATGATTCATGGAGGTTTTTCAATAAAATCACAGCCAACACCAGAAGAAGCAGATCACAGGCATAACGTTTTTACTTATTCTCATCTCCTTACTTTCATTTCTATCCTATGTCCATAATATGTTTTTGCTCATTATAAACATTTACAATATACATATCTATTGAAAACATGAATAATCATGCTAATCACTCCTAATCAACTATCACCAATATAAAAGCATTAAATTTGGCCAGATACAAGCAAGTGCAATGAAACCAAACAACGCCTCTAGATAGAAATCATCACAAGTGATGCAATCCCGACGGCTGATGGCGAAAATCCATTGTGGAGCATCAATCATTCCATAGCGTTGACTAAAACCCTGGTAAAACTCTGAAG